>NC_045995.1:305000-310000 GCF_010909765.2 Amblyraja radiata
CACACTCATATACACACACACATATATTCACACACATATTCTCACACACACATTCACACACACACATATACACATACATTCACACACATTCACACACACACATACTCACACACACATACTCACATACACATACACACACATATACACACACACACATTCATTCACACACACATACACATTCACAAACACACACACACAAACACACACACACATTAACACACACATTCATACACACACTGACTCATTCACACACACATTCATATACAGACATTCACACATGTACACACACACATTCACACACACACATATACACACACATTCACACACACATTCACACGCACGCACACACCCACACACACACACACACACACACACACACACACACACACACACACACACACACACACACACCTAAATGACAAGTAACGTCAACACAAGTAACACAAGTATACATCATGTGTATACAGTGTGTAAAACGAATCTTTAAAGCCTGCTGTAGAGGCTGCTGCTGAAACAAAATCCTGATTTAAAATAGCACCTAACCAAAACACTCACCATAGACAGAGCAGTAAAGTCATGAATTATTCAGCAACTCCTGCACTTGCCGCCATATTGACCTCGCCATCTCGCTGATTGCCACGAACCGGAATTGACGCATTCAGCGTCATCTTGGCCTTAAACGGAAACGACGCCATCTTGCAACCAAGCCAAAATTACAGAATGCGCGCCAATTTTCAAATTAAACACAGTACTGATCTAATAAAATGTTTATTCATGCTTTATCCTTCTGAAAACTGTTGCAACCATATTAACAGCCACCAGAAACATATTTGCAAATACTTTACAACCAAAAAATTTCCTGTAAACATTATTTAACAGCCAACAGAAAGAAATTAGCAAATACTTTATAACCAAAACATTTCCTGAAAAAAACAGACACACACACTCACACACTCACAGCCAATAATAAAATGCCAAGTAACGTCAGAACGTGGTAAACATACATTGTGTAAACCGAACGATTCCACCGTTTAAAGCATTTTAACAGGCAACAGAAACAAATTTGCAAATACTTTACAACCAAAACATTTCCTGTAAACAGTATTTAACAGCCAACAGAAACAAATTTGAAAATACTACACAACCAAAAAAATTCCTGAATAAAAATAGACACACACACTCACTCACTCACACACTCACGGCCAATACTAAAATGCCAATTAACGTCAGAACGTGGTAAACATACAGTGTATAAACCGAACGATTCAAACGTTTAAAGCCTCTTCTAGGCGCTGCTGCTGAAACAAAAACATGCTTTAAATAACGTCCAACAAACACACGTACCATAGAAAGAGCAGTCAGCTCTCTTGAATTAATCAGCATCGCCTGCACTCTGTGTCTTTTGCACTCAGCGCCATCTAGCCATGAACCGGAACTGACGCAGTCAGCGCCATCATGGCGCTAACCGGAAATAACGTGATCGACGCCATCTTACAACCAAGCCAAAATCACAGAATGACCGCCAATTTTAAAATTAAACACAGTGCTGATCTAATAAAATGTTTATTTATGCTGTTTACACCAGAAAACTGTTGCAACCATTTTAAAAGCAAACACAAACAAATTTGCAAATACTTAAACCAAAACAATTCCTGTAAACATTTTTTAACAGCCAACAGAAACAAATTTGCAAACTCTTTACAACCAAAACATTTCCTGTAAACAATTTTTAACAGCCAACAGAACCAAATTTGCAAATACTTTACAACCAAAATATTTTCTATAAGCATTTTTTTTAACAGCCAACAGAAACAAAGTTGCAAATACTTTACAACCAAAACATTTTCCATAAACATTTTTTAACAACGAACAGAAACAAATTTGCAAACTCTTTACAACCAAAACATTTCCAGTAAACGTTTATTTAACAGCCAACAGAAACAAATTTACACACTCTTGGCAACAAATACATTCAGTGTTATTCACAGCTCAGAGAGCTGTGACCCTCTGCCTTCCTGGGTCTGGCAGAGACTGAGTGAGGCACGACACTTTCGGGTATTTTAGCCCCTCTCCTGCCGCCAGCGGGGGCAGCAGAGAGAATGGGGAGTTTTATAAGAACATTAATATCTCTCTCATTTTTCATCAACGGGAAAAATCCTCTACTCCCAGAAGGCGGAGGGGGGCTCTGGGCGAGGTTGCCGAACATGACGGCCGTAGGTGGAGAAGTTCTCTCGGAAATCGCAGCACAGTGGGCAGTGAGAGACCCGAAGCTATTTCACTTGTGAGCCCCCCCTCCCAATCCCCCACCCCCACGACTAGATGACCAATGCTACCCGACAGTGACAGTGTGACACTTTTAGATCTTACTGTATTTTGTCATTAAACTGTTGGTTTGCATATTGGATTCACCGCGGAGCATGCGATGCCTTACCTGGATCGCCGTCTGAAGCTCTTGAGTCTTGGGCCTGCTGCTTCATCATCATGGAGCTGTGGTTTTCGGAGCTCCCAGCCTCGGGCCGCGCTGATTTCAACATCGTGGAGCCCTGGCATCCCGTTTCCAAGGGCCGCCAGCGTGAATCTCCGCCCAGCTCAGCATGTGGACTACGGGAGCCGCGGTCACCGGTAGGAAGTGGCCGATTCGGAAGTCCAAGCCACTGAGAATGTTCTTCCGTTCCGATGTCGGACGGTGAGTCCCAAATTTCATTGTACCAATTGGTGCATGTGACAATAACTGTATCGGGAATTGAACGAGGAATATTAAGAAATAAAGCAACTACAAATAGACTAAGAGCAAAACAATGTTTTTTGCTCGCCTTCTTCACAGCAAAATCATCTAGAAGTTCACCAAGATTTGTTTTTCTACGTTTGTCACTCTTAATGCACAGAATTCTCAGTGCAGACAACCTCTTCTGAGACATTGTGGACCTTAATTCATGTTTAATTATTTCGAGTCTTGAAAAAGATCTCTCTCCCGAGCAGGCGATGACCTACTAGAGAAGGGGCGGTGCTGGACCTCCTGTTAAGAAATGAGACGGGTCAGGTGGCAGAGGTATGCGTTGGGGAACAGTTCGGGACCAGTGATCACAATACCATTAGTTTCAATATAATTATGGAGAGGGTCAGAACTGGACCTAGAGTTGAGATTTTTGATTGGAGAAAGGCTAACTTTGAGGAGATGCGAAAGGATTTAAAAGGAGTAAATTGGGACAGTTTGTTTTATGGGAAAGATGTGGAAGAGAAATGGAGGACATTTAAAGGTAACATTTTAAGAGTACAGAATCTTTATGTCCCTGTTCGGTTGAAAGGAAATAGTAAAAATTGGAAAGAGCCATGATTTTCAAGGGAAATTGGACACTTATTTCGGAAAAAGTGAGAGAACTACAATAATTATAGGCAGCATGAAGTAAATGAGGTGCTTGAGGAGTATAAAGAATGTAAAAAGAGTCTTAAGAAAGAAATTAGAAAAGCTAAAAGAAGATATGAGGTTGCTTTGGCAAGTAAGGTGAAAGTAAATCCAAAGGGTTTCTACAGCTATATTAATAGCAAAAGGATAACGAGGGATAACATTGGTCCATTAGAGAGTCAGAGTGGACAGCTATCTGCAGAGCTAAAAGAGATGGGGGAGATATTGAACAATTTCTTTTCTTCGGTATTCACCAAGGAGAAGGATATTGAATTATGTGAGGTAAGGGAAACAAGTAGAGTAGCTATGGAAACTATGAGACTCAAAGAAGCGGATGTACTGACACTTTTGAGAAATATAAAAGTGGATAAGTCTCCAGGTCCGGACAGGATATTCCCTAGGACATTGAGGGAAGTTAGTGTAGAAATAGCAGGGGCTATGACAGAAATATTTCAAATGTCATTAGAAACGGCAATAGTGCCGGAGGATTGGCGTACTGCACATGTTGTTCCATTGTTTAAAAAGGGGTCTAAGAGTAAACCTAGCAATTATAGACCTGATAGTTTGACGTCAGTGGTGGGCAAATTAATGGAAAGGATAGTTAGAGATAATATATATAAGCATCTGGATAAACAGGGTCTGATTAGGAACAGTCAACATGGATTTGTGCCTGGAAGGTCATGTTTGACTAATCTTCTTGAATTTTTTTAAGAGGTTACTCGGGAAATTGATGAGGGTAAAGCCGTGTATGTTGTATATATGGACTTCAGTAAGGCCTTTGACAAGGTTCCTCACGGAAGGTTGGTTAAGAAGGTTCAATGGTTGGGTATTAATGGTGGAGTAGCAAGATGGATTCAACAGTGGCTGAATGGGAGATGCCAGAGAGTAATGGTGGATGGTTGTTTGTCAGGTTGGAGGCCAGTGACTAGTGGGATGCCACAGGGATCTGTGTTGGGTCCACTGTTGTTTGTCATGTACATCAATGATCTGGATGATGGTGTGGTAAATTGGATTAGTAAGTATGCACATGATACTAAGATAGGTGGGGTTGTGGATAATGAAGTAGATTTTCAAAGTCTACAGAGAGATTTATACCGGTTGGAAGAGTGGGCTGAAAGATGGCAGATGGAGTATAATGCTGATAAGTGTGAGGTGCTACATCTTGGCAGGACAAATCAAAATAGGACGTACATGGTAAATGGTAGGGAATTAAAGAATGCAGGTGAACAGAGGGATCTTGGAATAACTGTGCACAGTTCCCTGAAAGTGGAATCTCATGTAGATAGGGTGGTAAAGGAAGCTTTTGGTGTGCTGGCTTTTATAAATCAGAGCATTGAGTATAGAAGTTGGGATGTAATGTTAAAATTGTACAAGGAGTATTGTTCTGGAGTATGGTGTACAATTTTGGTCGCCTAATTATAGGAAGGATGTCAACAAAATAGAGAGAGTACAGAGGAGATTTACTAGAATGTTGCCTGGGTTTCAGCAACTAAGTTACAGAGAAAGGTTGAACACGTTAGGGCTTTATTCTTTGGAGCGCAGAAGGTTAAGGGGGGACTTGATAGAGGTCTTTAAAATGATGAGAGGGATAGACAGA
>NC_045995.1:332500-372199 GCF_010909765.2 Amblyraja radiata
TTTGAGAGAACATGCAGGGTTTGGGCGATTGTGTTTGTAAATAGTTTAGAGCGACGCTTAGTTGAATACTTGGGAGAATAAATCCCATAAATGGTAAACGGGAAGAAGTTGAACAATTGGAAGTTGACTTTTGTAAATAGGATATCGCTCTGGTAAATAGAGGACTACGAACAAACGCGGATAATGGGACTGGATTGGGCACATCTTGTTCCCCATTGATAGGTTGGGACGATAGGCATGTTTCCATAGTATAGTATGTTCTGTTTCTCCTATTATATTCTAGCTTATTCTGGAGCATTGTTTGAAAAAAAAGTCAATAGGGTTTGCTACCGAAAATACTCTATGCCTGTATTGATGGAGTGCACCAATTGTAAATTCATTGTATTCAGTACTTTGTTTATATCAACTTACACGCGTCTGCCGCTCCACCAGCCCGGTAAGTGGCTGCCAAAATGTATAATAACTTTCTAAATTTTTAAATCGATGCTCACAACCTAGTTTCCCGTCATTAAATAGATTAAGAAAAGCAACGGTCTCAACATTTATCCATGGGAAATACAACGAATCGCCTTTCTCTAGTCTGGGAAACAACAATTCAGGAAAACTCCAGTCACACTTTGTCTCCTGTTCCATGATACGTTGAACAGTTTTGCTTTCCCTCAGATGGAGGCAGACCGTCGTATGCAAGAGAACTACAATAGAAAATAGATAATAAGTGCAGGAGTAGGCCATTCGGCCCTTCGATCCAGCACCGCCATTCAATGTGATCATGGCTGATCATCCACAATCAGTACCCCAGTCCTCCCTTCTCCCCATATATCCCAACTCCGCTATGTTTAAGAGCCCCATCCAGCTCTTGAAAATTTCCAGAGAAACGGACTCCACCGTCCTCTGAGGCAGAAAATTCCACAGACTCACAACTCTGCGTGAAAAAGTGTTTCCTCATCTCAGTTCTAAATGGCTCACCCCTTATTTTGAAACGTTGATCACCCGTTCATGTTATCTCACAATCGCACCCACACCTTACATACTTTGACAATTATCAGAGCTCAATAAAACTCCGAATGCGTAGATGGTTGGGATGCGGGAGGAAAACGATCAGAGGAAAATGACGTGGTCTCAATGAGAACATAATGCCCCATTATGGGGCTCCCCATATAAGCCATTTACCCTGACTCACGTTTGGCCCATATACCTCAATGCATCTCATATCCACGTGTCTGTCCGAATCACATTTAAATGTTGTTATTTTACCCGCCTTCACGACTTCATCTGGTGGCTCGTTCCATATACCCTCCTCACTGTTTGACCATAATGTGCTGTTAAATCTTTCATCTTTCCCTTTATACCCAATGCCCTCACGTTCTTGGGGTAAAGGTTTCTGGGCATTCTTCATATTTATTGCCCTCGTGTATATTATCCACCTCTATAGGATCAACCCACAGCCTCCTGCTCTCCAAGCAATAAAGCCTTAACCTGCCCATGCATTTGTGTGAAGTCCGAAGAAGGCTCTCGAGCTGAAACGTCACTCATTCCTTATCTCCAGAAATGTGGCCTGCCGCGCTTAGTTACTCCAGCATTTTGAGTTTTCGATTTAAACCAGAATCTGTAGGTCTTTCCCACACAGACTTGTGATTCCCGTATACTGGGAGAGAAAAACAAAGTGCATTCAATCTATCTACACTCCCCCCGACCCCCTCCCCATGAATTAATGCACTCTAATGCGATCTGCAATTATTTTTCAAATTCATCTCGAATTCTTCTTGGTTGAAATTAGCTGTTGATGTCGTAATCATCGTTTTTCACGACTACTGGGATATTTTTGCAACCACAATATCCTATTGGCAATTCCTAGGATATAAATAACAGATAGAATGAAACGATCGTAAATCACAGAGATTGTCCGCGGAGCCAAGAAAGCTGCCTTCCAGAAAACATGAGAGAAACATTTGCATTGATTGAGAAAATCTATTACGTTTTCCTTTCCATCATTGGTGTTCCTGGTAAGTGAATGGGGTTACGGTTACCCATTGCAATGGGAAAGGCCTTCATCTGTTTTGAAGGAGGAAGTTTCTTTCAACGTAGAAGACGATTTTCAGTAACTCAACTCCTTGACGCCTCCTTGACGTTCTCTGTAGATCAACAGACTTCAAATGCGACGTTTCTTTATGGAAGACGTCTATTGCAGGCGCACAGTTTCGACGATTGGTGATAAAGTATTCAGTTCGAGGGCCGTCTGCCACTGAGGTTTTGTTGGAAATCTTGACCCAATTTTCTCCGACGTACTATTGGGTGTTTCTGCGAATGTGAAATTTTACCGAGAATAGTATCGTTTTTAGAACATTCGCCATTTAAACCCAACAATTTCAATTAACATTTGTTTATTTTGATGTAGATATTGCCAAAAAAGATTTAAACGAAAAATATTTAAAACTCAATTTCGTCACATTAAGATTGAACAGAAATTTGAGAGTTTATTATAGAAAAAATCAATGTGTTTTCCTTAAAACATTGTCTGGAGGAACTCAGCGGGTCAGGCAAATCCTACATCTGCAGTTTTCCATGTGTAATATTTCGTTTTATTTTCACTTGTTATGTTTCTCTTATGTGTCATGTATTTCTAGCCGCTGTCAGTGACGTAAGTTTCCTAGAATTCAGCGGAGAATGACTGCCTTCCATCTAAGAACCTTCAGTTCAAAGAACACATTGTTTTATCTTTCGCCTGCCATTTCTTTCTTTCCTGTAATGAAATCGTCAGACTTTATGAAATATAATGAAAGAATGGATCGACTGGGCTTGTATTCACAAGAATTTAGAAAGATACGAAGGGCTCTGATAGAAACAAATGCAATTTTTAAGGGATTGGACAGGCTAGATGCAGGAAAAATATTCCTCATGGTGGAAGAGCCCAGGTGTCACAGTTTAGGAATAATGGGTAAGCCATTTAGCACTGAGATGTGGAAA
This sequence comes from Amblyraja radiata, assembly GCF_010909765.2. NCBI lineage: Eukaryota > Metazoa > Chordata > Chondrichthyes > Rajiformes > Rajidae > Amblyraja > Amblyraja radiata. The sequence continues at coordinate 335,465 of NC_045995.1, forward strand.
CACGTTTACTGCCAGTGAGTTGTGAATCAGTGGAATTCTCTACCACATACGGCAGTGAAAGTTAATTCATTGGATGTATTCAAGAGCTCATCGGGCTAACAGAATTAATATGGGCAAAAAGCGGGTACGGGGTACTGATTTTGGATGATCAGCCGTGATCAATTTTTTTGGCGGTGCTGGCTTGAAGGGCCAAATGGCTTACTCAATCACTTTTTTTTATGTTTCTCACGTTCAATTTTGATTTTGTGTATTGTTGTCATGTGTACACGATGGAAAATTTCCTTGCATGCTATGTAGTCAATAGTATCGGACACGAGTCCCATCAATCCATGCACATGTCGTGTAGAAAACATCTGCACATATTGGCTTGCACCGAACATAGGTATGAAATGCTGGAGTACCTCTGCTGGTCAGGAAGCATCTCTTGAGAAAATGAACAGGGAACATTTTGGGTGGAGTCCCTTGTCCAGACTGAGGGAACATGTAGTACAAATTAAAAAATACCGCTGCTCAAAACATATTCTTACAGCATTATGGCGTCACAGTTACAGAGAAAGTGCAGAAGAAAACATATACGAGCCGCAATGAAGCAGGTCGAGAGACCGAGGTATACCCGAGCTTACAATGAGACAATGTATTCGTCTGTTACATGCTTACGGATGCTTTCGGGCCGACGGGAGAAGGTAGTAATGGACATGAATGCCGTGTAATTTGTGCTTGATTTGGTTGCTTTATTTTTTTTCCAACGGAGCACGTTTACAGTCTCGAAATAAAATATTTCAGAAGAAACATTGCATGGGGCGCAGCGGTCGAGATGCAGCCTTACTGCGCTTGCAGCTCCAGAGACCTGGGTTCGACCCCCACTACGGGTGCTGTCTGTACATTTTCACAGTGACCGCTTGAGTTTTCTCCGAGGTATTCGGTTTCCTCCAATATTCCAAAGACGTAGAGATTTGTAGGTTAATTGGCGTGGTAGAAGTATAAATTGTCCCCAGTGCATGTGGGATAGGGTTAATGTGCGGGGATAACTGGTCCATGCGGTCTCGATGGGCCGAACGGCCTGTCTCCGCGCTGTGTCTCTAAACCAAAGTCAACTAAACTAAATAATGTTCATAATAGGAACTAGTCAAAGTCTAGAGGTTGAAATGTACAAAGTTTAAAGGAGATCCACGGGCCAGTTGGTTTTACACAGAGGGTGGTAGGTGAACAGCAGGGGTGGCAGTGGAGGCCCGTAAGATGGTGACATTAAACGAGGCTGTTATATGGGCAAGATGCGTATGCGATATACGGCTATGGATTACATGCAGGCATATGAGGGGAGTTTTGCTTTGTGTCGTGTTCGTCACAGATAATTTGGGCCGAACCGCCTGTTCCCGTGTTGTTGTGTTCGATGTTCTATAATGTGGCCAAGTCCAATTTAACCTCTGAGAGTGTGATCCGTGGATTTGATGGTAATTTCTTCATGTTAATCAATTGCATTTTGATTGAGCATAGCGGTTACCGGGTTTTGCATGTGATTTACGCAATAGGGGGAATCCCTTTTCGTCATTTGCCATTATTCTTTGTGGGTGTCTCCCGTAGTGAGCTGCAGAGGCGGAGTCGCCGAATATATTGACGTATGGGGGGAGGGGGGGGGGGGGGTCTTGGCGAATTAATTCACAGCTCGCTCACTATGGCAAGACAACCCAAGATGCTGGAAATGAAAGGGTATTTCAAGCTTTACTTCTTGCCACTTCAAAGGCGGAAATCACGTTGAGATTTTCTAAACTATGTTGGGGGAGGGGGGGGGGGGGGTCTGCTGTTTTTTCGCCGTATTACGGGGCACAAGTTTAGAATCTGGAGATGGTGCATAACATTTGCATTAGGATGTTTCCTGAATTGAAGGGTATTAGCTGCAAGGAGAGGATGCACTGACTTGGGTGGTTCATGCTGTACGATAGGCAATTGAGGTGGGGCATGATAGGATAAGGAATTAAGAGAAGGATACATAGCGGAGACAATGATTGGATGGAAATGTCAAAGATTAGAGAGAAGAAACATTTGCTGCTAGGATGGAAACGCGCGAGGCAATTTTATTTTGCAGATCATGGCCCGCTGGCAGGGTAGGTGGTGGAAGCAGACATGATAACATCGTTGAAGAAGCACATAGATATCTTGACAGGCAGGGAAATTTTCATTATGGAGCTCAAGGCGATAGATGGAAATTGTTTAGATTATATTCGGGGTGACGCAGACTTTGTAAGGCGCAATGTCCCTCCCCCTTTCAACGTTCCTAACTACATTTAAGCACGCCCGTTGACATTCTACTGCAAAAAAACGTAAGGGGTTTGAGATGGGACGGAGAGATTGGGGACCGGCAAAGACCACAAATATCCATTCCGTCCTGCTGTATTTCATGTGTTTTAATGTTAATTTCTCACCTTATGTGTTATTTCGTCCAATGGCCGAGTCCGTCGTCTGGGAAAAAATGTGTGTTTGAAAATCAAATCTTGAAATCCGCCAATGAGCTTCATGACTGTTTCTGTGGCTAGTTTTGCCCTGCCTAGATCCATCGAAATATTGTGGGCCGAGCAGAACAGCAGCGTAGTAGGGTAGATTTTCCTTGCAATTGGCATTTAGTCATATACATCCGTCGTTCTTGTGAATTATGTCACCCTCTGCACGGACGCTCGCTAACCCGTTCAGTGGTTCCAGCAATATCCACCTTTTAGATTCGATTTCAAACAACAGAAATGTTATTCCAGTACTCGTTATGTGCCGGATTTGAAATGCTGAAATACTAACACAATTTCCAAATTAACCTTGTCTCGGTGTTTGGGATATTGTTCAATAATATCCGATGAACTGAGAATAGGATTGCGTTTATTACTATTGAAATGTGGGGTGCATTGTAATTGGCAGTAAGATTATCAGACTTAAATTGATAATTTGGGCAGCACACTAGCGCAGCAGAGAGATCAGCTGCATCAGAGAGCTAACAGCGCAGGTTCGAACCTGACCTCGGTCGCTAACTGTGTGGAGTTTTCACATTCTCCCCGTGACCGTGTGGAATTGCCCCAGGTGCTCCGGTTCCCTCCCACGTCACACAGTCTTTCGGGTTTGTAGGTTAGTTTGCTCTTGTTCATTACCTCGATTAAACAGGTTGGTGATGTAAAAGTGGGGAAACAATGATCAACTGTGAACAGGAGACCGATGGTTGAAATTGATTGATCGACGGCCATGTTACCATGTAGTGTCTCAGAACTAAATCTGTTTACTTTAGTTTAATTTATAGATACGGCACGGAAGCAGGCCCCACGGCCCACAGAGTCAGCGCCGACCAGCGATCCCCTCTCATTAAGACTATCCTACATACACTAGGACCTAGTTACAATTACCAAACCAATTAACCAAGATACATGTACGTCTTTGGAGAGTGGGAGGAAATCTGAGCACACGGAGAAATCCCACGCAGGTCACGGGGAAAACGTACAAACTCCGTACAGACAGCACCCGTAGTCAGGATCGAACCCGGGTCGATGCAGCTGTACGGCAGCCACTGTGGCGCTGCGCCACCAATTGGCGATAGTGGTATCGGGTATGGGGGAAAAGAGTGAATTTCGAGCGATGCGATTGGTACCTACAAGTTACAACAGCAGAATATAATTCAGGATTATCTAATTATTATTTTTCTTTAAACAGTGAACGTCTTGGCGATTGTGATCCTGTCGCGGGGTAAATGTGGCCTCTCCATCTGCACGACGCGATACTTGGTCGCCATGGCAGCGGCGGATCTGCTGTCCCTTATAATCACAGTAATCATATGGCGGATCATTTTTTATTATTTTCCCGGCACTATCCTAGAGGTAACCCCGGTGTGCAGTGTAAGTGCCGGACTTTTCCTCGTCACTACGGACTATTCTGTTTGGTTCACGGTCGCTTTCTCATTCGATCGCTTTGTCGCCATTTGCTGCAATAAGTGGAAAGCGAAATATTGCACCGGGAAAGTAGCAGCTGTTGTTCTGGCAACTGTCTGCATTTTATTTAGTTGTAAAAATGTTCCCGCTTACTTTACATTTGAAGCGGAGAAGGTAGTCAACGGTGTTCCGTGGGGTTGTCTGAGAAAATCAGGTTATTTCACGGAGCCGGGATGGGTGGTATTCGACTGCCTGGATAAAGTGTTAAGCCCACTTTTCCCGTTCGCGTTGATCCTCTTGCTCAATGCCCTGACGGTGAGATACATTTTAGTATCCAATAAAATCCGTAAGAGACTGAGGGGTCACAGAACGGATGAGCAAATTAATGACCCGGAGATGGAGAGTAGAAGGAAGTCGGTCATTTTGCTCTTTGCGCTGTCTGGCAACTTTCTTCTTTTGTGGTTGGCTTACGTTATATATTTCTTCCATTACGTCATTGCTCAAATAGATCCCGAGCACGATACTGACTCTACGTTCATATTTCAGCAAATCTCGTTCATGTTGTTGACCTTAAGTTGCTGCACAAACACGTTTATTTATGCAGTAACCCAGACGAAATTCAGAGAGCAGCTTAAGAGCGCATTGAACTATCCGATCATCACCATCATTCAATTAGGTATGGCTCGGCATAGATGAATACATCCATATGAAGGTTCCAAAATTGACGTTGAACATAGAACATCAAAAATAGGAACAGGCTACTCGCCTCACCATGTTCAGGACGGACTCGATGCCAATGGAAAATCTTACCTGCCAGCGCATAATTTATATCCATGATTTCCCTATATAAGTGTGGGTGTATATCGAAAAGTTTCTGAAATGTCACCATTGTATCTCGCTCAAACACCATGACAGCCCCTTCCTGCTACCCAGCATCCTCTTTGTAAAAAATGTTCCCGCATACCTCCTTTAAAGTTTGTTCTTGACACCTTAAAGCAATGCTTTAAGTATTTGATTAAGTCTAGTATTTGATCTTTCTCCATGCGGAAACAAAGCTGAAGTCAATAGACAATATTTATTACATGTCATTTGAACCTTAGTGAGGCTCAAACGAAACTCCGTTTCTACAGCCATACAAACAAAGACAATTTCCTACAGACATACAGGCAATTCAATTTACAGAAACATGGAAGGCAAAGTATTTTCTCTCGCCTGCACCATTTTGATCTCCCGATGTTGAAGCCCCAGGCGGGCGATGATAAGTCCCACGGCCATTTTAAGCCGCGCGGGGCCATGTACGGCCCCGCTCCCGGTCTAAATGTCACAAAGTTGGAGCACCCGGCGGGCGCTGGAATGACCCGCGGCCATTGAGCTCCGGGTCGTTCCAACCCCGCGACACGGACTGGAGAAGTCGCGTTGCGGGAGCTCCGGAAAGCGGGCTCCGCCCGGACCTGCGAGCTCCCGATATCCCAGTCCACCGGACCTGCGGCTACAGCAGGAGCCTCCGAGCTCCGGGTCGGCCTGCAGCAGCGAGTCACCACCGCTCCCCACGCTCCGAAACCGGCCAGCCCCACGATGGTAAGTCCGCAGCTCCGCAGGCTCCGTGACTGGAGCCCCCAGGTCGTTCAGGCTGGAGGCCGCTCCGCGGTGCTAGGCCCCAACGACAACGGAGACCCGACAGGGAAAAGGTCTGGTCTCCCGTGCAGGGAAGAGATGTTTTCAAAGTTTCCCCCTTCCCTCCCCCCCCACCCCCGCCCCCCACATATACACAATTAAAACACTATTAAAAACACAAACAACTGCATTTAACTAGACAAAAAAAAAGACAGACAGGTTGTAGGGGGCGCTGCAACAGGTGAGTCGCGCCCCCACAGCTGTCTTCTACGCATCTCATACGTTTATAGCTATCGGTTCTTCCCGCAACCTCAGCTGTTCCAGAGAAAACAATTAATGTTATCCTAATCTCCTGCTGCAGCGTACACTCCGCAAATCCGCGCCTTATTCTGGTAAACGTCGTCTGCGTCATTTCGAAAGCTGCGCCCTTTTTTCAGCAGTAAGGGTTCCAGAACTTCACGCAATACTACAATTGTAGCACAACAGAGGGTATTTGAACCAAAGGTCACCTCCTCGCTGTAAAAATAACTACATTAATTCCAGAAACTAATGCTCAATGCTCCGATCCTTCAAGGCAAGCATCTATCCACCTTGTTCGCCACTGTATCTAGTTATGTTGCCACTTTTGGGTAGTTATGGAGTTGGACGCAAATATTCCTCTCTTCAGTTCTAGGCTTTTCATTTTATATTTCCCCTTATATTCGACCACCCAATCGGGAACAGATCGATGGGTTATTATTAACCCATTTGAATGACAATGTCGACCTGTTTCTTCGGAGGGGTAATACGTTGCAGATCTCCGAACAAGGTCTGATGACAAGTGTTTGTGTCGTTAAAGGAGTCTGGACTCCATCATGCGTATGGTTGTGAAGGGAAACGGGTCTATGGCTGTATGACTCTAAGAACTTCCTTCGTGTTCTCAATCTCGAACAATCCTAATGTCATCCTCATGGTGACGCTCTCAGCGAAGGCAGCATCGCCAACAGTCTCCCTCTTTTCGACTTTTTGTTAATGTTAGTGTGTTTTAAAAGTATATGTTAATGTTCTCTGTTTTGTTTTATGTGGGAGTAGATGGAGGGTGACGGGGGAACTCTTTTCAATCTCTTACCTTAGCGGAGATGCCATTGTTTTCCGGGACGTATCTCCGTTCGATCTGCAGCCTAACATCATGGAGCAGGAGGACTTGCTCGAGACTGACGTTGAACCCCACCTGGGGACTTATCACGGAGCCTGCGATGTATTTCAACATCGATGAGCTCGCAGTCTCGGTAGAGACTGATGTCGGGAAGCTCCAGGTCGCAGAATGTTCGACCAGCCCCGATGCCGGAGCTTGATCGCACCGATGCGGAGGGTTCTACCGCCGGCTGCGGGTGCCAAGATCCCGACGACAACGAAAGTTTCGTGTGCCCCGACCGCGGGAGAAAAAAATAAAGGGAAGCAGTTTGAATTTTTTTTTGCCTTCCATCACAGTGAGGAATGTGGAGGAGTCGCTGTGGTGGATGTTTATGTTTGAAAATTATTTGCGTGTCTTATGCTCTTTATTGGTATGACTGTATGGCAAAACACATGCCTCGTGAGTTGCAAAAGATACTTGGCTAATAAAGCACTATTATGATTATGATTATTATGATTAAGATTATATAGCGACTATTCTGCTTCTGGTTCTGGTTCTGGTTGATTACTGCGCAAACACCTCATCAGTGGTTATCTCGCGCAGGTCAGAGTGAGTAGAGTAGTGATTAAATTTTGAAGTGGGCCTTTTTGACCAAGTTGTTCAATCCCATTTTTAAATGACTTAACATCGGGAGCAGCACGTGTGTTTGGACGTAACCTATTCCATTCCCTTATCTTCCTTGGGTCAAGGGAATATTGGTCGCAAAGTGTATTGAAATGTAGCGAGTTGATGATGTAGGGACCGTTATTTTGTCTTGTTGGTGCTCTGGGATGATGGAGTTGGTGCTCTGGAATGACGGTATAATTGATGGCGTGATTTTGTGAATCTCCTTGTAAATTGCAATAAGTCTCAGCCTGATTCTGCGGAGCTCTGGGGTATTCCATCCGAAGTCAGCATATTATTTGCTTTTCATTTCAGCTTGTAGTCACACAGCGGGCTGCTTGGCATTGTACTTTCTTCAGGGTGATCTTGTTGTTGTTGTTGAATGGATCCCATAGGGCTCCACAATACTCCAATTTGGGGCAAGTTACTTCAATTTACTCCAACTATTCGAATACATATTCACGTGTGCAGGCAAATAATGTCACTGTGACTTGTCACATGTGACAATAAAGTATTAATGCATTCATTAATTCGTCAATTCATCCATTCGTTCATCCATTCGTTCATTCATTCATTCAATTATTCATTCATTCATTCATTCATTCATTCATTCATTCATTCATTCATTCATTCATTCATTCATTCATTCTTCATTCATTCATTCATTCATTAATTCATTCATTCGTTCATTCATTCGTTCATCCATTCGTTCATCCATTCATTCATTCATCCATTCATCCATTCATTCATTCATTCATTCTTTCATTCACTCATTCATTCATTCATTCATTCGTTCATTCACACATTCATTCATTCATTCATTCAATCATTCATTCATTCATTCATTCATTCATTCATTCATTCATTCATTCATTCATTCATTCATTCATTCATTTATTCTCCATCCATTCATTCATTCATTCATTCATTCATTCATTCATTCATTCATTCATTCATTCATTCATTCATTCGATCATCCATTCATTCATTCATTCATTCATTCATTCATCCATTCATCCATTCATCCATTGATCCATCCATTCCTTCATACATTAATTCATTCTTTCATTCAATCATTCATTCAGTCATTCATTCAATATTTCATTCATCACTCATTCATTCATTCATTCATTCATTCATTCATTCATTCATTCATTCATTCATTCATTCAGTCATTCATTCATTCATTCATTCATTCATTCATTCATTCATTCATTCATTCATTCATCATTCATTCATTCATTCATTCATTCATTTATTCTCCATGAAAGTGGTAATACAAGTGTGTAGAGTGGTAATAAAGACGTATGATTCACTTGCCTTAATTGGTCGAGGCACTGAGTGTAAGATAGATAACCTTTCACCAGTACGGAGATATGAAATACCTGAGTAAAAATAACGTTAAGGTGAGAGGGGGAAAGTTTAAAGGACAAGTGCGGGGAAAGTTTTTGACAAAGGGTCTTGGTTGTCCTAGGTAACGTTGGAAGTAAATGAGATAGTGCCATTTAAAAGGCTTTTAGATCGTCACATGTAAGACGGGGATGGTGGGATATGCATTATGTGGAGACAGAACAGAGTTGATCTTGGCATCAAGTTCGATACAGAGTTTGAGGGCTGAAGAATGTGTTCCTCTGTTTACTGTTAATGCTCTATCTGCTATGGAGAAGGAACACATGACACACTCTACACGCGCCCCCATGCACTGATCAACGACTTGAAATGGTTTATTGATTATCTCCGGGTTACCCTGACAAATCCCTATTAAAAAAGTTCCCTTCGTCCTATTCATCTGCTCGACCTCCCTGCAGCTCATGAGGAATTGCTTTCTGTCGACCGAAAGCCTAAGGTATTCACAAAGGAACCTCAATCTGAAACGTTATCTCCTTCTCTGCCACAAATGCCATCTGGACTGCTGAGTGTTCAAAAGGGAACTGCAGATGCTGGAATATCGAAGGTACACAAAATTGCTGGGGAAACTCAGCGGGTGCAGCAGCATCTATGGAGCTCCATAGATGCTGCTGCACCCGCTGAGTTTCCCCAGCAATTTTGTGTACCTTGGACTGCTGAGTGGCTCCTTTGCTTGGTTGTCACCTTCATCTATTTAGCGTTACAATTGCGCGATGGGTAGATTGGTCCATTTAGGTCCGTTTGTCAGCACTTGGATTGTACTCGGTGGAGTTTGGAAGGATGAGTGGGTGCTCATTGAAATTTACCGAATAATGAATGGCCTGGATAGAGTGGATGTGGAAAAGTTATTTCCAATAGTGGGAGAGACTAGGACCAGATCATTAATTATTGTTTTTTAGTTTTTGTGTCACTCACATGCAATTTATTTCCGACTAGTGACGTGCATTCGTACAATTCTACAGGTATTGGCTGTCTTCTAAGTCCATTCTCATCAACCAATCCAATTATTATTTGATATTGATTTATATCTGCTATTTATTACGTTGCGATGATAAAAAGCTCCAGACACTTTGTAGCTCAGTTACTTATGTGCAAAACCTAAAGGTCCCGTGGGTCAACGACTCCAGGATTCATGCAGTCATATAACGCGTAAAGAGGCCTTGCAGCCTTGAAGGGGCATCAAAGCGGATTCTAACCCAGAGGCAATATATTCAGCGAGAAAGGATTGGGACGATAACCTGCGGCTGCAGGGCAACTATGTACATTTAGACTGGATCTGTTTCGAATCGTCGTTTAGTGTTGTGGTTTGCTGCCAACGTGCGGCATAAATTGAATGGTGTAAAATTAAGAAAAGGGGAGGTGCAAAGAGGCTGGGTGTGCTTGTACATCAGTCACTGAAAATAAACATGCAGGTACATCAGACAGTGAAGTAAGCAAATGGAATTTTGGCATACATAGCGAGAGGATTTGAGAATAGGAGGAAGGAGATCCTACTGCAGTTGTAGAGTGCCCTGGTGAGACCACATCTGGAATATTGTGTGCAGTTTTGGTCTCATAATTTGAGGAAGATCAATCTTGCTATTGAGGGAAAGAAACACAGGTTCCCCAGGTTAATTCCCGGGATGGCAGGACGGACATATGATGGAAGAGTTATAGTTAGATTTAGCTCTTAGGGCAAAACGAAGCAATGGACATCGGATACTTATTATAGTTGATCAGCCATGATCATATTGAATGGCGGTGCTGGCTCGAAAGGCCGTATGGCCTACACCAGCACCTATCTTTTTATGTGTCTATGTTTCTATGAAAGAATGAGTCGACTGAGCGTCCAGTTCCTGGAATTGCGAAGGATGACATGGGATCTTATGGATACATATAACTTTCTTAAGGGCTTGCACAGGCTAGTTGCAGGTATAATCTTCCCGATGCTGGGGGATTCCAGAACCAATGGTCACAGTTTAAGAATAAGGGATAGACATTTCGGACTGAGACGAAGAAAACCGTTTTCACACAGAGAGTTGTGAATCGGTGGATGTTTCTGCCAAAGAAGGTAGTGGAGGCCTTTTCACTGGATGCTTTCAAGAGGGAGTTCGATGTAGCTCTAAGGGCCAACTGAATCACGGGATGAGGGGAGAAGGCACGAACATGGTACTGATCATATTAAATGGCAGTGCTGGCTCGAAGGGCCGCATGCCTTACTATTTTCAATTATTCTAAAGCAACGCAAGATGGAGAAAGCCTTCTGTAGGGCTGCCTTGTTTGAGGAGGTTATTGAACACCTCCCGGTGAACGTAATACAAGGCTTCCGTATGCTTTGCTGATGGTCCCAGCAGTAAATTTAGAGAGGTTGGAGCTGATTGTTATTTCGATAATGCTTCGAGTTAGGCGGAGTTCAGATTTTTTCGTAGAAAACATTTCCCGCCAATTGAGGGTGGATGTGTGGACAGGCTTGACGACGACGTTCGCTGCAGTCACTGCAATTGATATTTGTTATAGTTTATTATTGTTACGCGCATCGAGATATGATGCAAAAGTTGCTGGTGTGCTATTCCATCAAGCATGCTACAAACAAGTGGAATTATGCTATGCACATCCCAACAGTTAAAACAGAGATAACTTAACCAGAGTCAAGAACATAGTGTGACAGTAAACTTAAAGAAACCAAACAAAACTAAACGAAACGAAACTAACCTCAACTCAACTAAATTAACCTAAGGTGCATTGGTCCATGGTGATGCGGCGTTCGTGTGTTTGTATCTGCTGCTCGACACGAGAGGCGACAAGTGGGAATAACCGGAATGTATTTAGTCCTTGGTTTATTGGCTGCTTTCCCACAGCAGCACGTGGTGTAGTTGTCGATAATGCTGGATGGCGCGATGGTGGTTTCCGTAATGGTCTGGCCTACATGTGTTTTGTGCTTTTCCTTGTAAACCGAATTTACGAGGATGTTGCCTGGACTCGAGAGTCTGAGCAACAGGGAGAGGTTGAGCATGCTGGGACTCTATTCCTTGGAGCGCAGGATGATTAGACGTGTTCTTATAATGGTGTATAACATCAAGAGAGGAACAGATCGGGTAGACGCAGAGAGTGTCTTGCCATGAGTAGGAGAATCTAGGAACAGAATAAATAATAATAATAATAATAATAATAATAATAATAATAATAATAATAATAATAATAATAATAATAATAATAATAATAATAATACACTTTATTACGGACTCAATGTCCAGACAAGGGGCAACATTACATAAAAAATGCATTGCATATTAAATATCATAAAATTCATATAACATCTTAGTATATCACTTATAAAAACATTGTGGCGGCTCCCAAGGGTCGTGCCATAATAGTGTCGAACCCCTCGGCACAGGAGTGGTTCAGTCCGGAGGCGGCCCTTAGCCAGAGGGTTTAAAGGCAGTGGTTTGGATGCCAACTTCCTCTCGTTTGGACTTCCCTACAACCGGGAGGAACATAATAAAAGGTGCCTCTCAAAACACTGTACTTCGTGCCTCCTTTTGAGACCCACGCACTACATTGGTGACCCCCGACGCTCCATTGGCGTCATAATGGCGAGAAGAGCCCTACCTCCTCACAGGCTGGCCCGGCCATGTCTCTGGACGCGGTCTCCGTGAAACTGTCCAACTTCTGGACCACCCGGCCGCTAATCTGGTTCCAGCAGGCGGTGGCCCAGTTCAACCTGCGGGGCATCACGGTCGATGCCACCCGCTTCTATTACCTGGTGGGAGCCCTCGACCAGGACACGGTTGAAGAGGTCACGGACTTCCTCGCAGTCCCCCCCGGACACTGATAAGTATCTCGGCCTTAAGGAGCTCCTGCTCCAGATTTATGGCCTAAGCAGGATGGAGTGTGCTGGTAGGACCCTGCAGATGGGGGGCCTGGGCGAACGATGGCCATCTACCCTCCTAAAGGAGATGGTGGCTCTGCTGGACCGGCACACGTCGTGCCTGTTGTTCGAGTATACCTACCTGCATCTGCTGCCGGCCTACACCCGTCTGCAGCTCACAGACGTCTCCTTTGCCGACCTCAGGGCCCTCGGGAGGCGCGCCGACGCGCTGTGGATGGCGCGCCCTGATGACGTCGGCGCGCTGGCCGTCAGCAGAGACGGGGTCGCGCTGAGACCGACGCGCCCTGATGACGTCAACGCGCTGGCCGTCGGCAGGCGCGCCGATGACGTCACCCCGGCAGCTCCCGATTTCCTCCGGTGGGGCGGGGGAGCTGTGGAAAGAGTGACAGCTCCAGCCCGACGGCCCGCACGATCTCCCCCAGCGGCGGTGAGGGGTATTGCACCTGCAGTCCAGCGCCAGCAAGCTGCAGGCACCACCAGCAGGAGCAGGCAAGCTCCAAGTAGCACCAACACGAGGCGCTGGTGCTATTTCCATCAGCGCTGGGGTGCTGCAGCACGACAATGCCGCCAGCCGTGCATGTTCCCGGGAAACGCCAGGGCCGGCTGCCAATAGACCCCGCGGCGGCCGGCCAAATTCACCGCCTTTTCACCTGGGATCGGCGATCCGGGACCCGCTTCCTCGTGGATACTGGAGCGGAGCTCAGCGTCCTGCCCCCTTCGCTGGCCGACATTCGTTCCGGTAAGCGGGGACCCGTCCTCACCGCGGCGAATGGCAGCCCCATCCGCACATATGGAGTGCGCATGGTTCCAATCGTGTTCGGCTCCTGCCATTTCTCGTGGCAGTTCACCATTGCCGACGTCTCCCAACCATTGCTCGGGGCCGATTTCCTCCGGGCGCATTCCCTCATGGTGGACGTCAGGCGTCAGCGTTTGGTCAACGCCGCTACGATGGAGCCGATCACGTTGCGTTTGGATCAACCGGTGGGACGGCCCCTGGCGTCCGTGGACTCCCGCTTCGCACGGATCTTGGCCGCGTTCCCAGACATTCTGACCCCACAGTTTCGATCATCGACCCCCAGCCACGGAGTGGTGCATTTTATCCTGACTACCGGCCCACCACTCCATGCACGAGCACGCCGACTGCCGCCGGATAAACTGCGTCTGGCACGGCGGGAATTCTGCACAATGGAGACATTGGGGATCGTCCGCCCTTCGAGCAGCCCTTGGGCGTCCCCACTCCACATGGTCCCTAAGTCGAGCGGGGGCTGGCGACCTTGCGGGGATTACCGACAGCTGAACGCCGCAACAACACCGGATCGGTACCCCGTACCCCACATCTAGGACTTCACCGCCCATTTGGCTGGTGCCACAATTTTTTCAAAAGTGGATCTGGTACGGGGTTATAACCAGATCCTGGTTCACCCGGATGACGTACCCAATACGGCGATCATCACGCCATTCGGACTTTACGAGTTTACTCGGATGCTGTTCGGCCTCAAGAACGCTGCGCAGGCCTTTCAACGTCTAATGGACGGGGTTTGTCGCGACCTGGATTTCGTGTTTGTGTATCTGGACGACATCCTGGTGGCCAGCCGCTCGCACCAGGAGCACTGCGCCCACCTTCGGCAGCTCTGTCAGCGGCTCAGCGAGCATGGTCTGGCCATCAACCTAGACAAGTGCCGTTTTGGTGTAACCGAGATTGACTTCCTCGGCCACCGCGTGACTGCGCAAGGCGCGGTTCCCCTGCCTGACAGGGTCGACGCCATCCGTCGGTTTCCCCGCCCACGTATGGTGCGTGGCCTGCAGGAGTTTGTCGGCATGGTGGCCTTTTATCATCGTTTCGTGCCATCCGCGGCCCATATCATGCGGCCTCTGTATCAACTTCTGGTGGGTGGGCAGAACAAGAAAGTTGAATGGACCCACGAGGCAGGGGCAGCTTTTGACGGCGCGAAGAAGGCCCTTGCTCGGGCCGTACTGCTGGTGCACCCGCGGGAAGATGCCCCGACTGCTCTCACGGTGGACGCCTCGGAGTCGGCGGTTGGTGCTGTGCTGGAGCAACTGACGGGCGGAGGTTGGCGGCCCCTGGTCTTCTTCAGCCGGCACCTCAACCGTGCGCAGACAAAATACAGCGCGTTCGATCGCGAGCTCCTCGCTCTGTAGCTGGCAGTGCGCCATTTTCGCTACTTCCTGGAGGGCCGCCCGTTCACCGCCTACACGGACCACAAGCCGCTCACTTTCGCCCTGGCGAAGGTTTCCGACCCCTGGTCCGCACGACAGCAGCGGCAATTGGCCTACATATCGGAGTATACGACATCCATCCGCTACATCAAGGGGAAAGAGAACCGGGTGGCCGACGCATTGTCTCGCCCCGCTATCATCGCCGTATTCGAGGTGGCGCCCGGAATTGACTAATCTGCTCTGGCAGAGGCACAGCTCACGGACGATGAAGTGCCCGCCTACCGGACTGCCATCTCCGGCCTCCGCCTTGAGGATGTCCCTCTCGGTCCTGGGGGAGTGCCAATCCTGCGCGATGTGACGTCCGGGCAGCCGTGCCCCATCGTCCCTGCCACCTGGCGCCGGAGGGTGTTCGAGGTGATCCACGGACTGGCTCACCCATCAATCCGGGCGACAACGGCACTAGTGGCCGCTCGTTTCATGTGGCACGGTCTGCGCAAACAGGTTGGCCATTGGGCTCGCACCTGCATTCCGTGCCAGACGGCAAAAACCCAGCGCCATGTCCGTGCGCCTCTCCAGGAATTTGGTCTACCTCACCGGCGATTCGACCATCTCCACATAGACATTGTAGAGCCTCTCCCGCCGTCCCGGGGCATCACCCACCTTCTGACAATGGTGGACCGCTTCACGCGGTGGCCGGAGGCCATTCCGTTGGCCGATACATCAACGGTTACGTGTGCTCGTGCGTTGTCCGCGCACTGGATTGCTCGCTTCGGGGTGCCGGCGCACATCTCCTCAGACCGGGGGCCACAGGTCACCTCCGAGCTGTGGTCAGCCATGGCTCGCTTGCTGGGGGTGCGGCTACACCACACCACGGCTTACCACCCGCAAGCTAACGGTCTGCTGGAGAGGTTCCACCGGCAACTAAAGGCAGCACTGAAGGCACGACTCTCCGGCCCGGACTGGATGGACGAGTTGCCGTGGGTCATGCTGGGCATCCGGACTGCTCCCAAAGAGGACTTGGCCTCATCATCGGCGGAGCTCGTGTACGGGTCGCCACTTACGGTGCCCGTGGAGTTCGTGCCGTCGGCGCCGGGACAGCAGGGAACGCGCTCATCCACCCTAAAGCGCCTTCGCGAGCAAGTTGGCAGGCTCGCACCCGTCCCGACGTCCCGCCACGGGACATTTCGCCCACACGTGCCATCAGCCCTCAAGGACTGCCTTTACGTCTTCCTGCGCCGTGATGCCCACCGGACGCCACTGCAGAGGCCGTACGAGGGCCCGTTCCGAGTGCTGGAACACGGGCAGTCGACTTTTGTCCTGGACATGGGGGGCCGGCCGGAGGCAGTGTCGATTGACCGTTTGAAGCCGGCACACCAGGTCATTGACCAGCCGGTGCTGGTTGCCCAACCTCGGCCTCGAGGGCGCCCCCCTTCACGGCTCCCTCCGCCTGTCACGCCACCTGTCTTCCCGCCGGTCCCTCGACGTGTCCCTCCACCTATGCCTCCGCAAGCCCCACGAGCGGCTGACTTCCGCACGCGGGCCGGCCGGGTTGTGCTCCCGCCGGTGCGTTTCGTGCCTCTGGTTCGGGGAGGGGGGGTCCTGTGGCGGCTCCCAAGGGTCGTGCAATCATAGTGTCGAACCCCTCGGCACAGGAGTGGTTCAGTCCGGAGGCGGCCCTTAGCCAGAGGGTTTAAAGGTAGGGGTTTGGATGCTATCTTCCTCTCGTTTGGACTTCCCTGCAACCGGGAGGAACATAATGAAAGGTGCCTCTCAAAACACTGTACTTCGTGCCTCCTTTTGAGACCCACGCACTACAACATCAGAATTTATATTAAAAAAAAACACAACACATAAGTTAAAAATCCAGATTAAAAGAATGATCAATGTCCTACAACGAGACAACGATACCAGTGTCTCCACAGCTGGGATTCGTAGCGTGTAGTGCTAACCCTTATGTTTGACAAGGCCACAATAATCAGATTGTTAGAGTCATTTATCCTGCAAATCTATATTACTAAATCTCTGTTCTTGACCGCTTTTGGCCGTCTGTGCTGCGATTTCCGAGGGAACGCCGCCACCTACGGCCGTCATTTTTGGCCACCTTGCTTAGAGCCCCCCTCCACCGCATGTGTGCCGAGGATGTTTCCCGTCGATGAAAAATGACAGAGATATTAACGTTTTTACAAAACTCCCCATTCTCTCTGCTGCCCCTGCTGGAGGGAGGGGGAGGCACTATAAAACCAGGAAGTGGTGTGCCTCAATCAGTCTCTACCAGCTGGAGGGCACTCTGAGCTCTGATTTGCAATGAACAAATGTCCACACAA
The DNA here is from genome assembly GCF_010909765.2 of Amblyraja radiata. NCBI lineage: Eukaryota > Metazoa > Chordata > Chondrichthyes > Rajiformes > Rajidae > Amblyraja > Amblyraja radiata. The sequence continues at coordinate 352,529 of NC_045995.1, forward strand.
CTGTGAGTAAGTACCCTCAATGTGGTTTGAAATGGAAATATGGTTAGTTTGACTAAAAAAGCGCTGCCTGCAAATGGTTGTTTGGGGGGTTTGGGTTGAAGAAAAAAGGCGCGATCTCTCTCTCTCTCTCTCTCTCTCTCTCTCTCTCTCTCTCTCTCTCTCTCTCTCTCTCTCCTCTCTCTCCTCTCTCTCTTCCCCCTCTCTCCTCTCTCTCTTCTCTCCGCCGTCAGTCTCCTCGTCTCTCTCTCCCTCCTCTCCTCTCGTCTCGCTCTCTCTCCTGTCTCTCTCTACTCGTCTCTCGCTCTCTCTCTCACTCGCCTCTCAGGGTCCTCGATGCGTCTCGGTCCCTCCATCAGCTCGTCGGCCCCTCCTCTCTCTCGCTCGCGTCTCCTCTCTCACTCTCCTATTCTCTATTTCATGCTCTCCCTCTCTTCTCTCTTCGCTCACCCTCACACGGGCCACACACTACTATAACTGGCTTCCTCACTCAACCTTCTTGTCTTTCTCCCCTTCTTCTCTCCCCTCTTCCCCACACCCTCACCACACTACCCTCTCCCCCATCCCCTCCCCATCTTTCCCCTCTCTTTTTCCCCTCATCCCCTCCCCCCCCTCTACCACCTCCCCTCATCTCCCTTCCGCTCTCCCCACGCTCCCCTCCCCCCCCTCTCGCACCACCCTACTCCCCTCTCTCCCCTCTCCTCTCCCCCCCTCTACTCTCCCCCCTCTCCTCTCCCCCTCGCCTCTCCTCCCCCCCTCTCCTCTCCCCCCGCTCTTCCCCCCGCTCGCCCCCGATCTCCCAACGGGTCTGCACTTGATCTATTGAACATACATGTGATGTCTTAGGATAGCTTCTAAAGTACTGACTCCTGCAGCCACAAACATATTACTACACCATCTAGGTTTCATTAGCAGTGTTCTCATGGCATCGTTATATGCCACCTTCAGTCTCTGCATACTTGTCTTTCCATAGTTAGACCACAGGTGCGCAGTGTAGAGTGGTGTGCAGTATGCTCTAAATAGCGACAGCTTCACCACATCTGCACACGCACCAAATTTACGCAAGAGAATATTCGCCTGTACATACAGCATGCGTCGTTGCCTATAAATATCCTCATCATCTGTCATTTGTTCTGTTATAATATTCCCTTGATATTTTACCTTATTACAGACACTAAGATTATTGTCAGAAAATTTTAAATCAGGAAATTTTAGACATTTATCCTCTTTGGTTCTACAGATCATAACAGCACTCTTACTAGCATTATATTTAATGTCATGTTCCACGCCACATATAGAACATATAGTACGGAGCTGCTGGAGACATGCTAGATGGACTAAAGACCACAAGATCATCTGCATACCTAATATGGTTCACTTAAATATTACCAATCACGCATCCAGTGTTACAGGCTTTCAATTGTTTAGACAGATCATCAATATACAGTGGCTTGCAAAAGTTTCATACCCCTTGAACATTTCCACATTATGTCACGTTACAACCACAAACGTAAATGTATTTTATTGGGATTTTATGTGATAGACCAACACAAAGAGGTGTATACTTGTGAAGTGGAAGGAAAATGATACATGATTTTCACATTTTTTTACAAATAAAAAACTGAAGTGTGGCGTGCAAAAGTATTCAGCCCCCCTGAGTCTATACTTTGTAGAACCACCTTTCGCTGCAATTACAGCTGCAAGTCTTTTGGGGTATGTCTCTACCAGCTTTGCACATATAGAGACTGATGTTTTTTCCCATTCTTCTTTGTAAAATAGCTGAAGCTCAGTCAGATTGGATGGAGAGCGTCGGTGAACAGCAATTTTCAAGTCTTGCCAGAGATTCTCAATTGGATTTAGGTCTGGACTTTGACTGGGCCATTCGAACACATGAATATGCTTTGATCTAAACCATTCCATTGTAGCTCTGGCTGTATGTTTAGGGTCGTTGTCCTGCTGGAAGGTGAACCTCCGCCCCAGTCTCAAGTGGTTTGCAGACTCTGACGGGTTTTCTTCCAAGATTGCCCTGTATTTGGCTCCATCCATCTTCCCATCAACTCTGACCAGCTTCCCTGTCCCTGCTGAAGAAAAGCATCCCCACAGCATGATGCTGCCACCACCATGTTTCACAGTTGGGATGATGTGTTCAGGGTGATTTGCAGTGTTAGCTTTCTGCCATACATATCGTTTTGCATTTAGGCCAAAAACCTCAATTTTGGTCTCATCTGACCAGAGCACTTTCCTCCACATGTTTGCTGTGTCCCCCACATGACTTGTGGCAAACTGCAAACGGGACTTCTTATGGCTTTTTTCAACAATGGCTTTCTTCTTTCCACTCTTCCATAAAGGCCCAATTTGTGGAGTGCACGACTAATAGTTGTCCTGTGGACAAATTCTCCCACCTGAGCTGTGGATCTCTGCAGCTCCTCTAGAGTTACCTTGGCTGCTTCTCTGATCAATGCTCTCCTTGCCCGGCCTGTCAGTTTAGGTGGACGGCCATGTCTTGGTAGGTTTGCAGTTGTGCCATGCTCTTTCCATTTTCGGAAGATGGATTGAACAGTGCTCCGTGAGATGTTCAAAGGTTGGAATATTGTTTTTATAACCTAACCCTGCTTTACACTTCTCCACAACTTTATCCCTGACCTGTCTGGTGTGTTCCTTGGGCTTCATGATGCTGTTTGTTCAGTAATGTTCTCTAACAAACCTCTGAGGCCTTCACAGAACAGCTGTATTTATACTGAGATTAGATTACACACATGTGGACTCTATTTACTAATTAGGTGACTTCTGAAGGCAATTGGTTGCACTGGATTTTATTTAGGGATATCAGAGTAAAGGTGGCTGAATACTTTTGCACGCAACACTTTTCAGTTTTTAATTTGTAAAAAAATTTGAAAACCATGTATCATTTTCCTTCCACTTCACAATTATACGCCACTTTGTCTATCACATAAAATCCCAATAAAATACATTTACGTTTGTGGTCGTAACGTGACAAATGTGGAAAGGTTCAAGGGGTGTGAACACTTTTGCAAGCCACAGTATTGATTAAAAAGGACTGGGGACAAAATTCCCCCTTGTCTAACACCATTGCTAACCCCAACTGGGGCGGAGACCCTATTGCCCCATTTTGTTTGCATAGTCTAGTGGGCATACCAGTAGGCCAGAATTCTAACAATATATTTAGGAACCCCTCTTTGATTCATTTTTACCAAACAGCTTTCTGTGGTTAACACGGTCAAAGGCTTTGGAAGCATCAATAAAGCACATAAGGATTGAAGAGTTTTTGCCTCTATATTTGATTACAATATCCTTTATGCATATATGCATAAGTCAGTGCCATGTTTAGCTTTAAAGCCAAACTGGTTATCTGTGGAGTTAACAAACTCATTTATTCTATCCAACAGAACTCTTTCTAAAACTTTTGACAATATGCTGGCTAACGCCATGGGCCTGTAATTATCTAGGCTGCCTACTTTACCAGCTTTGGCCTTAATGACCGACACTGTCAGGACAGACAACATTGAGTCCGGTAACAAGTCATGAATCATAATGCCAGTAAAACAAACAGCAAGACGAGGAGCTATCCTCATACTTGCATACTTAAGATGTTCAGCAGAGATATGATCCAAGCCACTTGCCTTGTTGTTGGACAGCTTGTTCATGGCATGATACACCTCATGTGACATAATCGCCATCGAGTCATTACTCGCAATATTGTCCACCCTATACAAGTCACCTTGGACACAGTTGAATAAAGTGCTATAATTTTGTCGCCATAACTCCGCGATATTAGCTGTTTTCCGGAGATTCCATCTACAGTGCACGGTAGAGATGTTTTGCAACTGCGAAGAGCTCTCACTTCCTTTCAAAAACCTGTAGCATTGTTACTTAGCAGCTTCTTAGCCATGGAATCAGCCCTCATATCTTGCTCATTTTTACAGATGAAGCGAACAGCATACTTATACCTTGCATTGGTTAGTTTCTTGTGCTCAAACACTGGCCCCTGTCTGGGTCTACCTGCCATAACCCATGATTTGGTGGCTTCACGGGCTTCATTCAATATGATACTCAGCTACATACTTATTCCAGCCAGGCCTGATGTTATGTGTCTTTTTTTATGCTTGCAGTAGGGTTTACTGCCTACATATAAGGCGCTTACTATATCATTATACATGGAGCAGATATCTCTCCTATGCTTCATATCTTTACAATTTACGATGACACTGCTCCAAAGAGTTGTACCTTCATCTGATATTCAAGCAGATCTTGTTGTGCATCCCCTTCAGGCTACCAAAGGAATCGCAAGTATTCAATGTGATTTTTTTCTGATACTTTAACTATATGAAATATCGCTTTAACATCAGCCATCAAAACAATTGGTTCTTGTCTGAATTTAATGAGAACTCGAATGAATGAGTTGGTAAGGTCTGGACCTTGCTGTAATTGACAGTTAAGTGATGCTCCTTTGAAGACTGCAGCACAGTACAAGACCACCCTCAAGGTCCCTTTCTTCAGGTAATACAGCCCATGGTGCGGAATGTACCAAAGCTCTCCATCACTTCGATTAAGTTAGTTTGTTGGTACCATTTCGGCACAAATATTGTTAATCGTATCCTTTCGGAAAGATGGAAATTCCTCTTGAAATTTCGTAATCTTTCCAAATTTGCATTTCAGATTCTGGGTGCGTTGCACTGCCATACGGCGATAATTCGGCAGATTAACACTTTCTTGTTTGAAAGGGAAGTGCAGACAATAGTGTCCGTCTATCATCTTTACTGATTAGTTCATAATATCTAAGAACTTTAACTCAACCCTGGACATTTCTTCAGATTCCTTACTGTACTTTCATTGCAGTCATGATTGTATTGTTTGACCAAACGTTTTTCTGCTTTACAATAGTAGACATTTGATTAAGAGCAGCGGCAGGGCAGTTCTTGTGTTGTTTCGTTGTTCCTTTCGATGTTCCTTCTCAAGGAGCCATAAATAACCCATCCTAGTAGGGTTTTCACAACAAACGGTCCATCAACTTGGGTCTTCAGAGTCTGTTTAGGTTGCAACGCCTTTAAATCATTCGTTCCGTTAAGAAGGTCGATACCAGAATGTATTTTAGGTATATTGACATTCTTCATGTAAGGCCATTGTTTCAAGTCCTCATGACTGGGTATATTTTGATGGCAAACAGTCATGGTCTCATCTGTAAACACCTCAGATATTGGTAAAACATTGTCTTCATCCTGACTAGATATGTCCATACTTGTAATGTAATGACTATCGCAGGATTTCTCCTCATTCGTGGTATGCAAATAGAATCGTATCCTCATCTCCTGTGTTGTCTCCAGCCTTCTCATCAAGCTTTCTGTACAAAAGGTAACCGAACTTCCATGATCCAAAAATGCATATGTTTGGAACACTGTATTCGTCTTGCTATTCCTTACCTGAACTGGTAAGATAGAGAAGATCCAGGTTTCTCACCCGGCTCCAATGTGGGCAGTTATCTGAGGTGAGGTGACAACATCACTAGTAGCTGGCTTCTCCTTCTGTACTGTTTTCTCCGGCTTCTTCAGCTGACAGTGACGTGCTTCGGGATGATCCTGCTTGCACCTATCACAAGTTATTGGACTCCTACAGTCTTTAGCCATGTGTCTTTTTTTTTCAAACATCTAAAACAGATTCCCTTCTCCTTTAAGAAATTCATCTTTTCTTTATATTCCTTCTTCTTGAAACTTCGACACCATCTTATGGTGTGACAAACCTCATCACTTAACAAACAAAATCATTTTTTCTTGATAAGAGGTGTATTTCCTTCCTTTTCGCCATTCGTTTCCACAGGTATTACAGCGGTAGCAAAACTAGTTCCCTTCGGTCCTGTTCTTCCATTTGTTTTTGTAAAGGTAGAACATTTGACAGTTGCGATTGGTCTAGAATCTTGAATACTCCCATAGCGTAAATTTGACATGAAGTGGACTTCCTTTTCTATGAATTGTTTAAGAAGGAACTGAAGACGCTGGAAAATCGAAGGTACACAAAAAAGCTGGAGAAACTCAGCGGGTGCAGCAGCATCTATGGAGCGAAGGATCTGAAGAGGGGTTTGATGGAGCGAAGGTCTGAAGAAGGGGTTCGGCCCGAAACGTTGCTTGTTTCCTTCGCTCCATTTCTATGAAGTTTACTAGATCATGAAGCATGGTCTCACGATTCTCATTTTCTTCCATCACACCTGCTTTATCGCTCCACTTTTCTCAAAGTTTACAGGGCAATTTTAGTCATAATTTTCAAATTGCTAACAACATTCCATTCTTGCATGTGGTTTACTCGAGCTATAGCATCATCTAAGAAATATCGCGAACTCCTGCAATGCTTTCGTGTCTTCCGGCTAGATATCTGTCCAAGCATACGCCTTCTTCATGTGTGCATTGGCGATCTGGTACACGTTACCAAACGGTTCTCTAAGTAATTTGCTTGCCGTTCGATGGCCCTCACCAGCAAGCAACTTCCGACAACTAGCAACAAGCCCCTTTGGATATCCGCTTGTGCAATACTCCAAGAATAGAAAACGATCTTCATCATCGGTAGTTTTTCTCTCTACTCCTCTCACAAACTGGTCTATGAACGTCTCATATTGCAAGGGATCACCATCGTACTTAGCAATTTCCATTTGAGGTAAAGTGGAAGAGATATTATGTTGAGCGAGAGACTCGCTAATTCTCATTTGATTACACATAAAATCACAGATTCTACTATAAATCCCTCCTTGGACTCAGAGGAATGGTAAACAGGACTCTGAGAAGAGTGGTGGTCTGGATAAGTTTTGTCACGAGTCCCTTGGCTTGTTGTTCTTGCAAGGCTAGGCCTCAATGTATCATAAACAGGCAACCGCCAACCTTGGCTTGCCGGAGCCTGTATATCAGGCATCCGGAAAGAATCCCGAATTGGTGGTTTGTTACGAGCCTCATCAGGGGCCCATACATATGTTGCTTCGGTCTGACATCCTGTTCTTGAGGTAAAGCTTTGTCAGCCCACCACTGTTTCATCGGGTGTTCAAAGCCACGAGACCCGGTGGTCCCAGGCTGTCTCCATCTCAGCAGCTCATTTGTGGAGTTTGGAAACACCAGGAAGCAAAAGGTTAAAGTTAACGTTGTGCAATTACAAAGATAAAAGGTCACAGAGCCATTGATTAATGGTGGTTTATTTCAACTCTACGAGTAACCATTGTGTCATGAGGGTAAAAAATGTACTGTTAATATAGATTATTGAAGCAGAATATTTGCTCACACTATTTGCCGATGTACATCTCTAATAAACCGACTTGTTCGTCAGATTTACCATTGAACGTGAAGCTGTTAAATTTTGGTCTGTGCCAATCTGTTCAAAGTAAGATACAGAGTAAAACATATAATTCCCTCCTACTGCACATATTTAAAAAATGGCAAGAAAGGAAACCAATGAACTAAGAGCACAAATAATTCGAAAGAAGATCCCTCAAATATTCATGAATAATGGACCTTCCAAACCAGCTATAGGTACCTTAAACTTTGGTGTAACACGATAATTTGAGATGTTAGAAAGCAAACCAAGGATCCCAACCCGCAACGTCGCCTATCCATGTTCTCCAGCATTCTGTGTCCATGTTCGCCAGATATGCTGCCTGACCCGCTGAGTTACTCTAGCCCTTTGGGTATTGAAATATTTTTTTAAACACTGGTGATAAGTATTTACCTGAACTCAGAAGAGAATTGAAATGACCAACACAGCCTGACGCTGTTTTTATTTTCTATGCACCTTAATTTAAATCAAGAGCGACCTGCACGTCTACCTATCAAACAAATTTCAGACGAGTTTATAAAGGTAGTGTTGGTCATTTATTCCACGTTCTCATGTCCTGGCTGCAGGAACCAAGCGTATTGGGGCCAGATATCCTGTTCCACCATTTCCCATGTGATGGCAATAGAGAGCACTGAATGAGCATTTGGGAGGTGACGCGAAACAGCAGATTCATAGAGCAGAGGTGAAACATTACATTTCTATAACGCCGATCGCCATTTCAGACAGATCCAAAAACGCTTTTAACCAATGGACTGTGATGAGCTGCGCTCATTCGTGCGATGCAAGGTACAGGGCAGCCAGTGGCGGATCGGTTCGTCTGTGTTGGTGAAGATGTTAAGGGGATAGACGCAAAATGTTCGAGTAGCTCAGCGGGTCCGGCAGCATCTCTTCTGAAGAAAGGGCTCGACCCGAAACATCACCCATTCCTTTTGTCCAGTATTGCTCCCAGACTCCAGCTTTTTTATGTCTATCTTCGGTTTATACTTGCATCCGCAATTGCTCCCTACACAAGTTGTTGAAGGGTCTCTGCCACTGGAAAGGATTCCTCCCCCCTCTCCCAGAGTCATAGAGTCATAGAGTGATACAGTGTAGAAAGAGTGCTTTCGGCCCAACTTGTTTACACCGACACTACTCCCACCTGCCTGCGTATGGTCCATATCCCTGCAAACCTGTCCTATCCATGTACCTGTCTAACTATTGTTCAAACGATGGGATAATCCCGACTTCTACTACTTCCTCTAGCAGCTTGTTTCATACACCCAAATCCCTTTGTGTGAAAAAGCTACCCCTCGAATTCCAATTAAATATTTTCTCCTTCACCTCTAATCGTTGGCGACGCGACTCACCCGTTGCAGCCTGTCTGTCTTTTTTCTTTTTTTTTGTCTAGTTAAATGTAGTGTTGGTGTTTTTTTAATACTAGTTTTAAATGTGTATATGTGGGGGGGGGGGGGGGGGGGGGGCAGGGGGAAACCGTTTATAATCTCTTCCCTGTTCGGGAGACACGACCTTTTCCCTGTCGGGTCCTGTCGAGTCTCCGTTGTCGTTGGGGTCTAGCACCGTGGAGCGGCCTCCAACCTGAACGACCTGGGGGCTCGGGAGACTGCGGACATGCGGAGCTGCGGACTACTCCCCATCGTGGGGCTGGCCGGCCTCGGCCGTGGGGAGCGGTGGTGACTCGCTGCTGCTACTCGACTCCTGGGGATCGGAGGCTCCAGCAACGCAGCCGCAGGTCCGGTGGGCTGGGACATCGGGAGCTCGCGGGTCCGGGGGGAGAGACCGCTTCCCAGAGCTCCCGCAACGCGACTTCTCCAGCCCGTGTCGCGGGGTTAGAACGACCTGGAGCGGGGACGTACATCGCCCGGCACGGCTTCATGGCCGTGGGACAGTCCAGCGCCCGCCGGGGGCTCCAACTTTGTGACTTTTAGACCGGGAGCGGTGCCGAAAATCGCCCGGCACGGCCTAAAATGGCCGTGGGACTTAGCATCGCCCGCCTGGGGCTTGGACATCGGAAGAGACATGGAGAACAGGGGAGAGAAAAGACTTAGCCTTCCATCACAGTGGGTCCACTGTGATGAATGTTTGTGTGAATCAAATTGTGTGTATGTCTAGGAAATTGTCTTTGTTTGTATGGCTGTGGAACCAGAATTTCGTTTGAGCCTCACTGAGGCTCAAATGACAATACATTTTATTGTATTGTATTGTACCTATGTCCTCTGGTCCTCTATTTCCATACTCTGATCAAAAGACTCCGTGCATCTAACCGATCTATTCCTCTCATGATTTTATACACCTCTATAAAACCACCCCTGATCATCTTGCGCTCGAAGGAATAGAGCCCTAGCCTACGCAATCTCTCCCTACAGCTCACACCCTCTAGTCCTGGCAACATCCTCATAAAACTTCTCTGAACCCGTTGAAGTTTGACAATATATTTCCTATAACATGTTGCCCAGAATTGAACACGATATTCTGAATGCGGTCTCACCAACGTCGTGTACAACTGCAACATGCCCTCCCAACTTCCATCTCAATACTCTGGTTGATGAACGCCAATGTGCCACAGCGCCGCTGTGATTACTTTCACCGATTTGTTTGGCCGACACGGTCCCGTGCCATATTGCAGCAGTGGATCTGTACACCCCGTACAATATCCTCCCTAATCCCCCCATCCAACCCCATCTCATCTGAATGGGCGATTTGTTGACTTCAACACAGTCCTGATTTCCCGGTGAGAACATCTGGTCTGCAATAGCTCACAGATGATAGATGGGGACGGACGCTCAGCCGGGTGCATGTGTGTGGGAGGCAATAGCATCGTGGAGGCACAGGAATAAGCGAACAACAAAGGACAACTGAACCAGATACGTTGGAGAGAGAGTGGATGCAAGGGTGACTTGAATTTATGGAAATCAAATTCATGCCGCTGGGTTGTAAGCTACCCAGCGAAATATGACAGGATTTTCCACCAATTTGCATTGGGCCTCACTCTGGCAGTGGATGAGAATGGAAAGGGTGGGTTTAAAAAGCGACATGGTGTAAAGGAAGATATCAAGTTCCCTAAATCCATTGTCACTGACCGTCTTAACCGCCTTTGTCTCTCTTGGAGGAATAGTCTCCAATCATTGGACAGACAAGAGTAAAAATAGACAAGAATGTTTAAAAATTCTGTCCTGACATCTAAACTCTTATCTGGTGCAGAATAATAGGCCTGTTAACACAGCGACACGCCGATAGAAAATATGCCGTTACGATCGTAAGCATGCAGAGAAGGTTTTCAAGGGTGTTGCCAGACTTTGACTACAAGTGCTATAGAAAGAGATCTGTCATGCAATGACTTTATATTTTTGAGGCCTGCAGGCTGAGGGCTGATTTTTCAGAGGTGTATAAAATCACGAGGAGATTAGATAGTGTGAATGCATTATATTACCCAGGCTAGGGCTGATCAGAAACTAGAGGACAATGTTAAAGGTGAGACGGGAAACATTTTAGAGGAATCTGAGAGGCAGCGTATTCACCTAGACGGAAGTGCGTATAAATGAGTTGCCAGAGGAAGTATTCAAAAGGGAACTGCAGATGCTGGAATATCGAAGGTACACACAATTGCTGGGGAAACTCAGCGGGTGCAGCAGCATCTATGGAGCTATGCTCCATAGATGCTGCTGCACCCGCTGAGTTTCCCCAGCAATTGTGTGTACCTGCCAGAGGAAGTAGTTGTGTCATATACTATAACAACATTTATAATATATTTGGATGTGCGTGTCTGGAAAAGGTTCATTTTGCCTATCTGGAATAGGCTGCCAGTGGAATGAGCAGAGACGGATAAAATTAAGATGTTTAAAAATCATTTAGATAGATATTTGGATCGGAAGGAATTAGGCCACAGGTTGAATTCAGGTAAATGATTCGAGCCCAATATGCCAAACTGATCAACATGGACAAGATAGGTCGAAGGGCCTGATTCCATGATGCATAGCTCTATATGTGTATATAGCATGTACAATATAGCACATAGCATACAGCATATAGCATACAGCATATAGGTGACGGTTATCAATGACTGTTCACATACGTACTTTTCCTTTGCTGGCCAATGAACGAAAGAAACATCATACACAGGTGATGCTAATATAGGCAATTTTCAAGCTATTGGAGAAGGAGGTCGGGTAGCAAGAGTGCTGAGGTCTCGTTTCATATGTACAAGTCTTTAGTGTTCATTCTCCTTCCGCATCAACAGTATTGGGCGGCGTAGCCGGGCCGCCATTCTTGTGATGCGAGGGGTGTCCCATACGGATAGAGTGAGAAGGGACCGCCTAATTCGTTGAAGCTGAGGACGATAAGAGACAATAGATGCTCCGTCACAGTGTCATTGTCATATCACTAGGAAACACGCCGAACGCGTCCTTGCTAACTACGTTTGGGCCATTTTCATATTAATCTTCCCAGACCATGTACCTGCCCAAGTATCTTTTTAATGTTGTTGTTGTATCTGCCATAACTATCTCCCCTGGTAGCTCGCTCCATATACCTACCACTCACTGAGTTCAAATTTTTCCTCTCAAGTTCTTTCAAAATCATGCCCATCTCAAATCTAACATTTGGTTTTGCTGACAAATCTCATGTAAAAAGCACAGCGATTCTACTCCATCTGTTTCCTTCAAGAGTTTCGAAGTTATTTACATAACATTCTATAGCAACGTGATCACTTAGAAACTGAAAAAAACAGGTGCAGGAGGAGGCCATTCGGCCCTTCGAGCCAGCACCGCCATTAATTGTGATCATGGCTGATCGTCCCTTATCAATAACCCGTGCCTGCCTTCTCCCCATATCCCTTGACTTCACTCGCCAGAGAGCTCTATCTAACTCTGTCTTAAATCCATCCAGGATTTGGCCTCCACTGCCCTCCAGGGAATTCCATAAATTCACAACTCTCTGGGAGAAAAAGTATTTTCTCACCTTAGTATTAAATGACTTCCCCTTTATTCTAAGACTGTGGCCGCTGGTTCTGGACTCGCCCAACATTGGGAACATTTTTCCTGCATCCAGCTTGACCAGTCCTTTTATCATTTGTATGTTTCTATAAGCCCCCCCCCCCCCCATCCCTCATCCTTCTAAACTCCAGTGATTACAAGCCTAATATTTTCAATTTGTCCTCATATGACAGTCCCGCCAACCCAGGGATCAATCTTGTGTACCTACACTGCACTGACTCAATCACAAGGATGTCATTTCTCTAATTAGGAGACCAAAACTGTACACAATACTCCAGATGTGGACTCACCAGAGCCCTATACATCTGCTATAGAACCTCTTTGTGACCCACTTGTGAACACAAGATTCCAAATGCAGACTTTTTAAACCACCCTGTCTATGCGTGACACTTTCAGGGAACTGTGTACCTGTATCCCAAGATAGACACAAACGCTGGAGTAACTCAGCGGGATAGGCAGCATCTCTGTATAGAAGGAATGGGTGACGTTTCGGGTCGAGACCATTCTTCAGACTGGTTAAGGATAAGGGAAACGAGAGACAAAGGGAATGATGTAGAGAGTTAAAATAAAATTAATGAAATATATGCAAAAAAGTGACGACGATAAAGGAAACAGGCCTTTGTTAGCTTTTTGTTGGGTGAACAAGACCGTTCTGTCCCAGGTCTCCTCCATTGTCAGAGTGAAGCTAAACGCATATTGGAGGAACAGCATCTCATATTTTGCTTGGGCAGTTTACAATATCAATTATCTCTCTTCGTTCTTCTTTTTCTCCACATCATCGTCTATATCTCTCGTTTCCCTTGACTCTAACTGGTCTGAGGAAGGGTCTCAACCAGAAAGTCACCCAATACTTCTGACCAGAGATGCTGCCTTCCGCGCAGAGTTACTTCAACTTTTTGTGTCTATCTTCGGTTTAAACCAGCATTTGCAGTTCCTTCCCACAAATTTTGCCTGTACTCCTAGATTCCTTTGCTCTCCAACGCTACGTGAGGCCCTGCCATTCGTTGTGAAGGTACGGCCCGAGTTTGAATTTGCGAAATACATCTCACACTTATGTGCATTAATCACTATTACGCATTTCTTGGCCCACCAGCCCAGTTGATTAAGAGCCTGAAATATTTTTGATATCCTAACAATTTGAGAGTGCCTATGCAGGTTTCCCAAAAACGTAATCTGCAAGTCGAATCAGTGGAAAAGAAAGCATTTATTGCTAAAGAGCTTACCTACAAAAACAGACTCTATACGGCGTTGGTCAGGCCGTATTTAGAATATTGTGTGCCATTTTGGGCAACATATTTGAGGAAAGGTGAGCTAGCTCTGCAGAGGGTCCAGAGGAGGTTTACTATATTGATCCCAGGAATGTGTAGGTTAACATATTGTGAGCGTTTGACCGTACTGGGCCTATATTCGCTGGAATTTAGAAAAGTGAGGGGGTTGGGGGACGTACAGAATAGTGAAAGACTTGGATAGGGTGATGTGAAGACGGTCTTTCCTCTCGAGGGAGAATCTAGAACTCATAGCATCAGAATTAAAGTGCGTAATTTTATGAAGGAGGTGAGGAGGAAATTCTTTAGAGAGGTTAATCTGTAGAATTGTTTGCCGCAGGAGGCTGTGGAGGCAATGTCAGTGGATATATTTAAGGAAGAGATAGATAGATACTTGATTAGTACGGGTGTGAGAGGTAATGGTGAGAAGACAGGGAAATGGGGTTAGATCAGCCACTATTAAATGGCGGAGTTGACTTTATGGGCCGAATAGCCTAATTCTACTCCGGTCGTTTAAGATCATGAATGACAACATACTCTGGATCAGCTGAGCAAGTGAACGTTGGTTGTATAGGTTCCAGGCTGGTGGTCATCATTGGTTCGGCACTGAAGGATCTGTGTGTCTGGGTATTATGCAAGAGAGCGCTGTGTGGAAAGTCACCCGTGATGGTAGTAAACGGAAGAACAGGCCCGATGTTGTTCTTCCCTGCTGTGTCAGAGAATGCAGCATTGACCGAATCCCTCGGATCACAGCAATGTCCATCTGTAAGAGCGGAGTGTGCGGATGGGGTTACGGATCAGCGAGTAGGGAGCAGCCATTGATCCCCGTCCCGGAATGTTCTGATATCCTGATATTTCCCTGGTGATAATTCCAGTCCCAGCTCTCCGAATATTATATATTTAATACAGCTGGTAAACTCCGCGCTGTCCCCCTCTCTCCAGCAGCGATCTCGTTCAGAATTGTTATCAAATCAACGTATTATCAATTAACATATTGAAGTTCATGGCTTGAAAGATCAATAAATTGTAATTGATGAGAATTCTTTCTCAAAGATTCAATTTTGGGTTCAATGTCTTCCAGTTTCTGAATATTAACATTATGTTGTAAATGCTGCTCCCTCTCTCCCTCCGCCCTCTCAGAGTCCGAGTGACCGCGACACCTGCCTCGCTACACAAACAACAAATCACAGCATGGAATGTGTTAGGGCAGCTAAATAAAGCCCAGGTCAACACCGACAGGGTCCATCGGGGAAATGACAAGCGCGCAGCTGCATCAGCGCCTCTCACACACACGAGCTGGCGCCTCGGCTGCTCGCCCCCGTGTTCCGTCTGTAACGTAGCGGCCACTGGAATGACCCGCGTCTGATTGCCCCGATGATACTGAGGGAGAAAGAAAAATGTCCCAATTCGTCATTGAACTGTTCTATCGATATTAGTCCCCATCTCCCAACCTCAACAGCAGCCTCCGCCCCCACCACCCAGCCCATTAGGTTCCACGTACATTTCAACCTTCTCACCTTAAACCCATGCCCTCTAATTCTTAATTCCCCTGCCCTGGAACAAAGGCTCTGTGAATTCACACTTTCTACCCCACTCATGTTGTAATATCTCTCAAAATGATCACCCCTCTCGTACTCCTCATATTCCAGGGGATACAATCGTAGTCTGTTCAACCCTGTAGCTCAGATACTCGACTTCTTGCATCACTCTTGTGAATCTAATTTGCATATTATCTAGCTGAATTACATGTTTCCCTAATCAGGGTGACCAAATCTCAATGCAATGCTCCAAATGCGGCCTTATCAACTTTTCCTGAAAATGTCTGATACTAACTACTATACTTAGTACCAGACCGATAAAGGACAATGGTCCAAAATCCTTCTTCCTCACATTGTCTACCCATGACGCCACTTTCAGGGAACGTTGTACCTGTATTCTAGATCCATCTGGCCTGCAATAGTCCCTGTCTATTGGTGACGCCACATTCTAGGAACTATATGTCTGCACTCCCTGCTACCTCTGCAATACAATACCCCCTTTCTACCTGTGACGCCACTTTCAGGGAAGTAGTTAGCTGTACTCTGAATCCCATTGCGCAACCACACACCCAATCCTTCACTGTGAAGCTGCTGCCCTAGCTTGTCTTCCCAAATGTAACACCTTGCAATCCATTGTCTTACACTCCACTGGACGTTCCTCAGTGCAACTTGCCGAGCTGATCAAGATCCTGTTGTAACCCTTGATAACCTTTGCTCAATGTCTGCATTTCTAGCTATCATTGTGGCATCTGCAAACGAAGTATTCACACCTTGTACATTATAATCCATATTTGATGTAAATGAAATATAGCAGTGGACCCTGCGCCGACACAGTGGCACACTATGGAATATGGAGTCTATAGGACATGGCTCTAACATACCCGGCACCCGGACAGAACAGCAAACGGTCAGTCCGAAGTGTGGCCTTAAAGTGTATGCTACTGGAGCACAGTGAGGGGCAGAGGTTCAGAGCTCCAGAGCTCACGATGATTTCAGGCGAAGGCAGCAACGCTCATGGCGTCCTCAGTTAGATTTATGTACCAGTAGTAGGGTATGATGCGAAGCGGAGATGTAGCACTGCAGAAGGGAGCTTCCTAGGTCTGGTTAAGGGGTTCTGGGGGTGGGGTGCGGACAATGGTGTCGGTGCTCCCGATACTTAACTGGAGGAACTTTCACTCATCCTGATTGCAATATCCATCCATTAGTGTAGAGATGGCGAACGTTTGAAAGGTGTTGGTGGGTCACTGGGTCTAGATGAAAACCGAAACACAGCTGTCCAAGTGTAGCCGGTACACACAATTGCTGGGGAAACTCAGCGGGTGCAGCAGCATCTATGGAGCGAAGGAAGATAGATAGATAGATAAATACTTTATTAATCCCCCTATTCAGGGGAAATTCTGATGTCCATGCAGCACACCAATAAAAAATACAACACAGTATTCACAAAAGAATTCAACACCAAAACATCCCCCCACAGTGATTCCCACTGTGGGGGAAGGCACAAAGTCCAGTCCCCATCCTTTTGTCCACCTTGGGCCTATTGAGGCCTCCACAGTCGCCGCCACGGCGCCCGATGTTCTCGCCGGGTGATGGTACGCCGGCGTCGGGAGAACCCCCAGCAGCTTGGGGTGCCAGGAACGACCGCCTTCCCACCGGAGCCTGCGGCTTCCAAGCCAACAGACCACGCCAGACGGAGCTCCGCACACTGGTGATCTCGGCGAGATGTGAGTTCAAAAAAGTTCAAACGTCGCAGCCGGCCGCTCCGCAGCTGGCGGCTCCACGATGTTTTTTTCTCGGCGGTCCCAGCATACTGGAGTCCCAGCGCGGCGACCCAGGAAAGGCATCGCCCGCTCCGCAATAGCGCTCCAGCGCTGCACTGCCGACAAAGCCGATGTTCTGCGCCGCCAACGCCGATGTTCTGCGCCGCCGCCAACGCTGATGTTCTGGCCAGGTCCCCACAGGGAAACGTCGCTCCAGGACCCGCTGGTAGGCCGCGAGGACAGGTCGAAGACGCTGCTCGGAGGAAGGCAACCCCTCCGACCAGGTAGGGACTTAGAAAAGCAGTTTCCCCCTTCCCCCCCACCACCCCCCACACATAAAAGATTTAGACCCCCTGACTGTACATTTAACGTACTAAAAATAATAAAAAAGAAGGGGAAAAAACGGACAGCTGCAGGACAGGCAGCCGTTCAGGACAGCGCCTCCTCCGGATGCCGGATGATGCCGAAATAGGCGACGTTTCGGGCCGAAACCCTTCTTCAGACTGATGGGGGGTGGGGAAAGAAAGAAGTAAAAGTGGAGGAGGAGGAGGTGCCCGAGGGCGGGCGGATGGGAGGGTGGGAGGAGACAGTTAGAGGGTTAAGGAAGGGGAGGAGACAGCACGGGCTAGCCAAATTGGGAGAATTCAATGTTAATGCCGTAAGGACGCAAGGACCCCAGACGGAATATGAGGTGCTGTTCCTCCAATTTCCGCTGTTGCTCACTCTGGCAATGGAGGAGACCCAAGACAGAGAGGTCGGATTGGGAATGGGAGGGGGAGTTGAAGTGCTGAGCCACCGGGAGGTCAGGTAGGTTATTGCGGACTGAGCGGAGGTGTTCGGCGAAACGATCGCCCAACCTACGCCCAACCTGTCGAAGTGTAGCCGCTGTCCAAGTGAAGAGACAATTGCCTCTCAGAGCAACCTGTGGCCGACCCATCGCCGCTCGATCAGTGTAATGATATATCTTAATTATTTGGGCACGTGGGCTGCGGAATGGTTATGGAGCTTAATGCAGATAAAGGTGAGGTGTTGGGAAGTCTAACCAGGGCATGACTGTCGCAGTAAATGGTATCGCTTTGGATAGTGTGGATAGCAGAGGGATCTTGGAGTGCAGGGTCCTTCCAAGTGGCATTACAGTTAGATAGGGCGGTCAAGAAAAATGTCGGTGCATTAAACGTCATCACTCATTGAATATAGAGTATATTTGTTGGGATGTTAGATTACAGCTGCACAGGGCGCTGGCGTGGCCACTATTTGAGTATTGTGTTCGGGTTTGGTCAGGCTGCTACAGGAAAGAAGTTATTAATCTGCAAGGAGTGTAGAAAAGTTTGCGAGGATGTTGGCAAGTATGAGAGCCTGAGCTATGGGGAGAGATTGGGCAGCAAGCGCAGTATTCATTGGAGCGTAGAAAGATTTGGTGATCTAATAGTGTTTCATAAGATCAAGAGAATAATAAATATTACCGATACACGGAGTATTTTGTCCACAATAGGGTAAGCAAGAACCAGATAACATAGGGTTAAGAGTGGAAATAATTAACATGAATCTGAGGAGCAGATTGTTTTACGCAGAGGGTGGCGGGTCTATGAAATAAGCAGCCTGTGTAGGTAGACGAGGCAGAAGCTATGACAACATTTAAAGACACGTGTACAGATACATAGATATGAAACATTTAGTGGGAGATAGGATTAAGGAACTGAACGCGGCAAGTGGTACTAGCTTAGATGGGACATCTTTGTCGGGATGTGTAAGCAGGGCCTAAGGGCCTATTTACCTCCTGTATAACTCAATGATTCTGAAATGGAACAAACGCATGCACATATATCACGGCGAGGTCGTTCGCAATGTTGATTGCAACGTTAAATTCCAAATTAGAAATGTTTTTCAGTTCGAGGAACCTACAGGAAGTGGCGCGCGGAGCCAAATATTTCCACAATGGGCCTAAATGTCACTGACCACAGCACAATCCATGCCAAATAATCTTTGCGGTGATGGAGCACCACAGAGCGGCAGGGTAAAGCCTAACTTGGCGAGTGTGCTTTACGAATTCATATTGGCGCTATGGACTTAACTTAGCAGGAATAAAGGAGATACCTGGGTGGTTATGTGTCAAAGAATGTAGAAGGGCGGCCCCTTGTTTGTGCTAACACACGAACGGGCCTAAATAAAATGACAGTGGTTTTCATACAATGAATGCCTTTGACTTTTACGAAGAAACTCCCAGCTGAACAACTGCCCGGTTGGAGGTTTCCATAAAAGTGAAAGAGTTAAAATCCTGCAAAAAGAGGCGAGAGCAGGATTAAGCAGCAGAGATCCGAGTAATTCAGGGAGAAAAATCGAATGCAGGAGGGACAGAGCAGGAAAGATAAACGCTGGCCACATCACCTGCTACAAAGATGGAGCGACAATAACACAAGACAAACGTCAACGTGGATCTGCTGAGGAGTGAGAAGTGAGACGCCGGATTAGCAATAAGGAATTGATTGTGAAGTAAATCAAATATATCAGAATGCAAAGGAAACTCCCACATGCATCTGAGAAAGAAAGGCCCGGCAGGCGCTGAAAGAGGTTGCAGAATCGGAAATACTTTTGGAGAAGTGAATTGCCATAAATCCGCCACGTCGTGAGCGGCCGCACAACGATTGGCAGTGAATGACCTTGGGAGTAACTTGTCAGCTCCCGTAGATTGTAAAAATGGTCTCACCGATGGGTGATAGGGAATGTAGCTACACCATGAAAGCAAGGAGAGAGAGAGAGAGAGAGAGAGAGAGAGAGAGAGAGAGAGAGAGAGAGAGCCAGG
>NC_045995.1:373392-445624 GCF_010909765.2 Amblyraja radiata
GAGAGAGAGAGAGAGAGAATGCACCGCCATTCGTGCCAACACCGCCATTCAATGTGTTCATGGCTGATCATCCCAAACGTACCCCGTTCCCTCCTTCTTCCCATATCCCCGGACTCTGCTATCGTTATGAGCCCGATCTAGCTCTCTCTTGAAGGTATTTGGAGAACCGGCCTCCACCGCCCTGTGAGGCAGAGAATTCCACAGACTCACAACTCTCTGTGTGAATAAATGTCTTCTCATCACCGTTCTATATGGTCTACCACTTAAACTGTGGCCCCTGGTTCTGGACTCCCCCAACACCTGGAACATGTTTCCTGCCTCTAGCGGGTCCAAACCCTTAATAATCTTAAATGTTTCAATGAGATACCCTCGCATCCTTCTAAACTCCAAGTGTACAAGCCCAGCTGCTCCATTCTCTCAGCATATGATAGTCCCACTATCCCGGGAATTAATCTTGTAAACCTGCACTACCTCAATAGCAACAATGTCCTTCCTCAAATTAGGGGAGCAAAACTGCACACAATACTCCAGGTGTGGCACACTAGGGCCCTATACTCAACTCCTCTTGTTATGAAGGACAACATGCCATTCGCTTACTTCACTGCTTGCTGTACCTGCATGCCTAGTTCATTGATTGATAAACAAGGACCATCAGATCGCGTTGTACTTCCCCTTTTCACAACTTGACACCATTTAAATCTGCCTGTTTTATTCTACCAAAGTGGACAACCTCGCATTTATCCGTATTAAACTGCATCTGCCATGCATCTGCGCACTCACCCCCTCTGTCCAAGTCAACCTGCATTCTCATTGGATCCTCGTCACAGTTCACACTGCCACCCAACTTTGTGACATCTGCAAATTTGCTAATGTTGATTTGAATCGCTTCATCCAAATCATTGATGT
Source organism: Amblyraja radiata (assembly GCF_010909765.2). Taxonomy (NCBI): domain Eukaryota; kingdom Metazoa; phylum Chordata; class Chondrichthyes; order Rajiformes; family Rajidae; genus Amblyraja; species Amblyraja radiata. The sequence continues at coordinate 374,299 of NC_045995.1, forward strand.
ATATTGTAAATTGCTGCGGTCCCAGCTCCTAGCCTTGCGGTACCCCACTACTCACTGCCTGTCATTCCGAAAGGCGCCTGTTAATACTTACTATTTGATTCCTGTCTAACATCCCATTTTATATCCATGTCAGCACTCTACCCCCAATATCGTATGTCCTAATTGTGTCCACTAATCTCCTATGTGGGACCTTATCAAATGCTTTCTGAAAATCCAGGTACACTGCATCCACTGGCTCTGCCTTGTCCATTTTCCTAGTTACATCCTCAAAAAGATCCAGAAGATGTCCCCTTCATAAATCCATGCTGACTCGGACCGATCCTGTTACTGCTATCCAATTGTGCGGCTATTTCGTATTTTATGATTGCCTCCAGCACCTTACCCACCTCCGATGTCAGGGTAACTGATCTATAATTCCCCGTCGTCTCTCTCCCGCCTTACTTAAACAAATAGGATAACATTAGATGGGATGCAGACCATCAGGGCCTGGGGATTTAGCAACCTTCAGTCGCATCAGTCTACCCAACACCATGTCCTGCGTAATGTGGATGTGCTTCAGTTCCTCCGTCACCCCAGATCCTCTAGCCACTAGTACAGCAGGAAGATTGTTTGTGTCCTCCTCAGTGAAGACGGATCCAATGTACCTGTTCAACTCGTCTGCCATTTCCTTGTTCCCCATAATAAATTCACATGTATTCAGTCTTCAAGGGTCCAACTTTAGCCTTAAATATGTGTTTCCTCTTCACATACCTAAAGAAAATTTTACTATCCTCCTTTATATTTTTGGCTAGTTTACCTTAGTACCTCATCTTTTTCGCCGGATTGCCTTTTTTGTTAATCTCTGTTGCTCTTTGACCATTCCCCAATCCTCAGTGAGAGGCAGATAGAGAGAAAAGGAGGGTGGAAGAGGGTTAAGCAGAGACATACCGAGACCTCAGGAGAAAGACAGAGAACGAGCGAGGGAGAGCAACAAGATGCAGAGGGGGGGGGGGGGAGAGAGAGAGAGAGGCAAGATATTTATTATGACTTTTGTTGTTTGAGAAATGTTGCAATATATTATCGAAGACATGCAAGCAGAACGCTCGGTATTTACCAAGATATACATGATCAAAAAGCCTGTCAAACGTTTTTGGTGCCGCAACGCACAAAATATAAACGTTGACTTTCGTAGGCCGTGTGTAAGGCGCCAAGCTAGAGCTGACAGAGGAAACAGCTGCAGCCGTTCGCATTCTGCATCAGAATGTTTGGATTAAGGAAATAGTTCCAATAGGTCCTGAACCGCTGACTAGACACCGGCTAGCGAGAAAGGTACATTGACGGTGGAGGTGATAGTAATAGTTTGGACAAACAAGGGAAGGAGAGCTCGGGTGAAATAAAATGATGCTAAATCGCGAAGGCATCTCTTCGCCCAGAATAAAACATATAAAATCAGAGCACAATTTAAGGTGAGAGTTTGAAATGTGCTGGTGAAGCGTCCCTTTATCTTACATACAGATTACAGGGGGTTAACCCGTTTCAACAACATGGCCATTCGAGCATCAAGTACACATATTTTGCCGTATTTTTACAGGATACTAGTGGGAACGCAATTGGAATATCGTGCATAGTTCCTGACCTTTCTTTCTCTGGAGGGACATGCGAGAGATGGAGGGAAAGCGAGAGCGGTTAATGTCCTTAATTCCCGGACAGGGGTGGCTAACATGGGGATGTCAATCAATCTGGACCGACAGTCTCCAGTGAATGGGAGGTAAACTCACGGAAGCAAGAGACGGGAAGCAAGACACTCTGGAGTTTAGAAGGATGAGAGGGTCTCACCTTGAAACACATAAGATTGTTAAGGGTTTTAACTTACGAGAAGCAGGAAACATGTTCCCGATGTTGGGGGAAGTCCAGAACCAGGGGCCACATAGTTTAAGAATAAGGAGTAAGCCATTTAGAACGGAGACGCGGAAACACTTTTTCTCACCATTACTCTCTGGCGTCTCCCATCCAGCCACTGTTGAATCCATCTTGCTACTCCTGCATTTATACCCAACAATTGAAATTTCTTAACCAACCTTCCATGACGAACCTTGTAAAAGGCCTTACTAAAGTCCATATAGGCAACGTCCACTGCTTTACCCTCATAGATGTCCCTAGTAACCTCTTCAAAAAATTCAAGAAGATTAGTCAAACATGACCTTCCAGGCACAAATCCATGTTGACTGTCCCTAACCAGACCCTGTTGATCCAGATGCTTATATATATTATCTCTAAGTATCTTTTCCATTAATTTGCCCAACACTGAAGTCAAACTAACAGGTCTATAATTGCTAGGTTTCCTCTGAGAACCGTTTTTAAACAATGGAGCAACATGCGCAGTACGCCATTCCTCGGGCAATATTCCCGTTTCTAATGACATTTGAAATAATTCTGTCAAAGCCCCTGCTATTTCTACACTAACCTCCCTCAATGTCCTAGGGAATATCCTGTCAGGACCTGGAGACGTATCCACTTTTATACTTTTCAAAAGTGTCATTATTTCTTTTTTTTTGAATCTCATAGTATCCATAGCTACTCTACTTGTTCCCCTTACCTCACATAACTCAATATCCTTCTCCTTGGTGAATACCGAAGAAAATACATTGTTCGATATCTCCCCCATCTCTTTTGGCTCTGCAGATAGCTGTCCACTCTGTCTCTTTAATGGACTAATGTTATCCCTCGTTATTCTTTTGCTATTAATATAGCTGTAGAAACCCTTTGGATTTACTTTCACCTTACTTGCCAAAGCAACCACATATCCTGTAGGGGGGCGCTCCTCTGTGTGCAGCCATGTCAGCAGCGCGTCAGTTTTTTCAACTTTTTTTTATTTTTTAATGTTCTTAATGTTGTTTCGTGTGTTTTGTGTGGGGGGTGGTGTGGGGGGGGGGGGGGGCTGGGGGTTAAGGGGGGAAACCGCTTCGGTCGCCTCCTCCATGGAGAGGCGACTTTTTCCAGGTCGCCTCCCCCGTGGCCTAACATCAAGGATCGACGCGGCCTTTCCCGGAGACGAGCCAGGGGCTTCAGCGGCGGGCGCAGCGTGGACTCTCGTTGTGGAGCGGGTGAGCCCTCGCTGGGGCTCGCTGGAGGGGAGCGCTCCGTTTCGCTGGCCCGGGGCAGCCGGCAGCCTGAAGTCGCAGCCTGAAGCCGCGGTCTGCAGAGCTCCAGCTGGTGCGGCGTCTACAGCCCGGGATCCCTCGTGGGGGACCCGGGGGAAGAAGAAGCCATCACCGCCGGTCCGCGGCCAACTACTACCGCGGGGCCGGCTTGGACTTACCATCACCCCTGGAGGGGAGCTTCGACCGCCAACCCTGCAGTCTACGGTGCTTCTGGCTGCGGCGGAGACTTTAAATCTCGACCGCCGGCCTGCGGCCTACATCATCTTAAAGCCACGGTCTCCGGTGAGGAAGAGCCGATCCTGGACTGACTCTGGACTCTGGTCCTGTACACGGGGGGGAAATGGAGGAGGACTGGCCAATTTTTTGTGCCTTCCACCACAGTGATGAATGCTGTGGTGGATGTTTGTGTTACAGTTTTATTGTGTGTTCTTTATTATTGTACTGCTGCTGACAACCCAAATTTCCACCGACCCTGGTTGTGTGGCAATAAACCATATCTATCGATCTATCTATATCTTCTTTTAGCTTTTCTAATTTATTTCTTAAGATTCTTTTTACATTATTTATACACCTCAAGCACCTCATTCACTCCATGCTGCCTATAATTAATATAGATCTCTCTCTTTTTCCGAACCAAGTGCCCAATTTCCTTTGAACACCATGGCTCTTTCCAATTTTTACTATTTCCTTTCAACCGAACAGGGACATAAAGATTCTGTATTCTTAAAATTTCCCCTTTAAATGTCCTTCATTTCTCTTCTACATCCTTCCCATAAAACAAAATGTTCCAATTCTCTCCTTTTAAATCCTTTCGCATCTCATCAAAGTTAGCCTTTCTCCAATCAAAAATCTCAACCCTAGGTCCAGTTCCGACCCTCTCCATAATTATATTGAAACTAATGGTATTGTGATCACTGGACCCGAAGTGCTCCCCAACGCATACATCCGCCACCTGACCCGTCTCATTTCCTAACAGGAGGTCCCGCACTGCCCCTTCTCTATGTATTGCTGCAAAAAACGATCCTGCACACATTTTACAAACTCCAGACCATCCAGCCCATTTACAGAATGTGTTTCCCAGTCTATGTGTGGAAAATTGAAATCTCCCACAATCACTAGCTTGTGCCTACTACTAATATCTGCTATCTCCTTACATATTTGCTCTTCCAATTCTCGCTCCCCATTTGGCGGTCTATAATACACCCCTATAAGTGTTGCTACACCTTTCCCACTTCTCAGTTCCACCCAAATAGCCTCCTTAGACGAGCCCTCCAATCTATCCTGCCAAAGCCCTGCTGTAATATCTTCCATGACAAGCAATGCAACACCTCCACCCCTTGCCCCTCCAATTATATCACACCTGAAGCAACGGAATCCTGAAATATTTAGTTGGAGGAAGTTCTGGGCCATCCAACACTTTACATCCTCGAGGCAGTGGGTAAGGTTAAACATATTTGAGTGGTTTTTGGGCTTCAGAGGGAGATAGAGTTGGGTATCGTCTGCGTAGCAATGGAAGGAAATGCCGTGCCTTTCAATGACTTGTCCTAAGGAGATCATATATAGGGAGAAGAGAATGGAGCCAAGGATGGAACCTTGTGGAACCCCACAGCAGAGATTAGCTGGGGAGGAGAATGAGTTGCCTATGTTAGTCGCGAAACTCCTACGTTTGAGGTAGGAGATGAACCAGGTCAGGGCAGTGGCATCAATACCAACCCCATACCGGAGACGGTCAATTAGGATAACCAATTATAGAGGGCTGTTAAAGATAACGGAGTCAGGGGATATGAAGAGAAGGCAGGAACGGGGTACTGATTGTGGATGATCAGCCATGATAACATTGGATGGCGGTGCTAGCTCGAAGTGCCGAATGGCCTTCCACTGCACATATTGTCTAATGTGTTGACGTCCTCTCCATATCTATTCTATCCAAGCCTTTTATTATTTTGTACGTCTCAATGGAGCCCCCCTAAAGCCTACTCCTGCACCTATTGTCTATTATCTGATGACACTAATGGTAATGATCCAACTCTCTGCAGTCTCTAGAATCAGATACCACACTCTCAGACCAGGTGATCTGTCGTGGCGGACTGGAAGACAAAGTACCCCCCCCAGAGAGGGGTGATGTTTTAGACTCGAGAGAATCAGTTGCTTGGCTATGTAAGACATATATTTAGTTTTGTTTAGAGATACCGCCCTTCGGCCGACCGTGTCCACACCGACTAGCGATCCCCGCACTCATATACTATAGTGCACACAATAGGGACAAGTTACATCTATACCAAGCCAATTAAACTACAAACCTGTATGTACTTGGAATGTGAGAGAAAACTGAAGATCGCGAAAAAATACCCCACAGGGAGAACGTACAATCTCCGGACGGACAGCACCCGTAGTCAGGATTGAATCCGGGTCTCTGTCGCAGTAAGGCAGTAGCTCTACTGCTGCGCCACCATGCCGTCGTGAATTAATGATATTTTAGATAGATTGATGAATGTTAAAATAACTGATGGTATGTGTTTTGTGCAGGGTGGTAGCGTTCGTGTAAATGATCAGCCTCTTTCTCATTGAACAACTGAGACGCAGAGGCGCGAGGGGCTTGTGGCCTAATAGTCAAGTGTGTTTTATTGCCAAATGTATGGGGAACGGAGCAGTGACATTCTCACTTGTGGCACCTTAATAGTCTTATTGACGCAGTGGAAATATAGTAGTCAATAATACAATCAATTAGCAATCATTCATTACAAGGTGACCGTAATAGTAGAAACCGAAGCCCGTAGTTCAACCAAAATCACAATCACAGTTCTTATCTTAATTGCGCATCCACTAAACAACAGCACGTTTTTCGGAGATGTGAGAGTAATCTGGAGAACGGGAGGAAACTAGTGCGGTCATAGGGAGAAGCAAATCCACACAGACATCACCCGAGGTTAATGCCCCTGTCCCGCTTAGGAAACCTGGAGACTATGCGCCCCACCCAAGGTTTCCGTGTAGTTCCCGGAGTTTGCAGGTGGTTGCCGGAGGTTGCAGGTGTTGGAAGCAGGTAGGGAGACTGACAAAACTTCCGGGAACCGCACGGAAACCTTGGGTGGAGCGCAAAGTCTCCACAGGTTTCCTTTCAGGTTTCCTAAGTGGGACAGGGGCATTAGGATCAAACTCAGGTCTCTTGCGTTTTGCGGCAGCAGGTCTACCCACTGCTCCACCGTGCCAGGGCCTTCAGGAGCTTGGTGGTTGCTGGGAAGGGACATGGACTGACCCTTGTCCATAATTCTGATGTAACGTAACACGCACGTGCGCGAGCGGCCGAGCGAATAGATTTTCAGCGTGGTGGTGCGGAACCCGTCCCATAGGTCGGGATGAGTCCGACGTGTCAAGGAGTGGGGATAGTTGGACCCTCACACAAATGGATACATCAAAATCACTGAACTTTGCTGAGACCTCGTTGGCCTCTCCCGAAAGAAGTCTGTCTATGTATCATCCCGATTTTGGCCCTGCGATCGGGTAACATAAATCAGAGAGTCATAGTGTCATAGAGTTATAGAGTCACACGGCATAGTAACACGCGCTTTGGCCAAGCTTGCCCATGCCGCCCCTGATGTCCCATCTGCACTTGTCCCAACTGCCAGCGTTGGGCACATATCCAGCCAACACTTTCTTATCCACGTACCTGTCCAAATATATTTAAATGCTGCTCCTGTATCTGACTCAAATATCGCCTCTGGCAGCTCGTTCAATACATTCTACCATCCTCTGTGTGAATCATTATATACACATTTTGATGTAATTAATCCGGTTTCATTTCTGGCCATTGGTCAGCGCTGAATGTCGATGGCCGAGTTATCTGCAATGTAGGTGTCATTGGATATCACACCTTGTTCTCAGAGGCGATTGCTGGCACATAGGTAATAGACAACACACAATATACAATAGGTGCAGGAGTAGGCCATTCGACCCTTCGATCCAGCACCGCCATTCAATTTGATCATGCCTCATCATCCCCAATCAGTACCCCATTCCTGCCTTCTCCCCATATCCCCTGACTCCGCTATTTTTAAGAGTCCTATCTAGCCCTCTCTTGAAAGCATCTAGATAATTTGCCACCACCACTTTGCCACCACTGAGGCAGAGAATTCCACAGACTCGCCACTGCGTGTGAGAAAAAGTGTTTCCTCGTCTCCGTTCTAAACGGCATACGACTTATTCTTAAACTGTGGCCCCTGGTTCTGGACTCCCCCAACATCGGGAACATGTTTCCTGCCTCTAGCCTGTCCAAACCTTTAACAATCTTATATGTTTCAATGAGATACCCTCTCATCCTTCTAACACGTGATCTACGAGTGTTGTTTGCTTCCAACTAGCTATGCCTGGATGTTCACAGGTCCTGCCCACACTCCATGATCATGCAAGAAACGGATGAAATTATTATTTTCAAGATATATGTGAACTATGTGAAGAAGGACGTAAAAAGCTGGAGTAACTCCTCGGGTAAGACATCATCTCGGGCGAAAAGTAATAAGTGATGTCTCATAGAAGCATTGAAACATAGAACATAGGTGCAGGTGTAGGCCATTCGGCCCTTCGAGCATGCACCGCCATTTAATATGATCATGGCTGATCATCCAACTCAGAATCCTGTACCTGCCATCTCTCCATACCCCCTGACCCCTTTAGCCACAAGGGACACATCTAATTCCCTCTTAAATATAGCCAATGAACTGGCCTCAACTACCTTCTGTGGCAGAGAATTCCAGAGATTCACCACTCTCATGCATAACTATCCCTCCCGCCGCACTCACGCTAATTACCCCTCTTGATATCATATTAATATTATTAATTTGCTCCTTTTACCCTATAACCACCCTATCTACTGACGCATAGCCCCCAACTTGCAGTCACATCTAGAGAGGGGGGGGGGGGGGCGGGGGTAGAGAGTGAGGGCAGAGAGAGAAGGGGAAGAGACAGAGAGAGAGAGACAGAAACGCAGAGAGAGGGGAAAGAGGGAGAGGGGCGTGGAGAGGAGAAGAGGTAGGGTGGGTGAGGGGGGAAAGATGGGGGAGGAGGGGAGGAGAGAGAGAGGGTGAGGGTGAGGGGGAGAGAGAGGGGGTGCTGAGTGGGTGGGTAGCAGGGAGGGGGAGGGAAGGGGGAGGATGGAGGGAAGAGGGTAGGGGGTGTGGAGGGGTGGGGGGTTTAGGGGAGGGAGGGGGGTGGGGGTGGGGATGGAGGGGGAGAGAGAGAGGGGGAGAGAGAGGGGGGGGAGAGAGGGGGAGGGGGGGGGGAGAGGTGGGGAGCAGGGAGGGGCAGGGAGGGGAGGGGGGTGGAGGGGAAAATGGTAGGGGTGGGGAGGGGAGGGGGTTTAGGGGAGGGAGGGAGGGAGGGAGGGAGGGAGGGAGGGAGGGAGGGAGGGAGGGAGGGAGGGAGGGAGGGAGGGAGGGAGGGAGGGAGGGAGGGAGGGAGGGAGGGGATGGAGGGGAGGAGGGGAGAGAGAGAGAGGGGAGAGAGGGGGAGGGGGAGGAGAGAGGGGGGGAGAGGGGGGAGGAGAGAGGGGGGGGGGGAGAGAGGGGGGGGAGAGAGGGGGAGAGAGGGAGTGTGCTGAGAGGGGGGTGAGGTGAGGGGAGGGGGAGAGGTGGGGAGCAGGGAGGGTGGAAGGAATGGGTTAGGGGTGTGTGGAGGGGAGGGGGGTTTAGGGGAGGGACGGTGGGGGAATGGATGGATGGGAGAAAAAGAGGGGACAGAGAGGGAGAGGGAGAGAGGGGAGAGGGGGGGAGAGGAGAGGGGGGGAGAGGGGGGTGGAGAAGAGGGGGGAGTAGAGGGGGAGAGAGGAGGGGGGAGGAGAGGGGGATATGAGAGGAGAGGGGGAGAGTAGAGGAGAGGGGGAGAGGAGAGGGGGAGGGGAGGAGAGAGGGGGAGAGGATGGGGGAGAGGAGAGGAGGGGGGGGAGAGGGGAGGAGAGTGGGGGAGAGGAGAGGAGAGGGGGAGGAGAGGAGAGGGGGGGGAGAGGAGAGGAGAGGGGAGAGTGGATAGGAGAGGGGGAGAGAAGATGAGGGGGGAGAGGAGAGAAGAGGGGGAGAGGAGAGGAGATGAGAGGGGGGAGAGAAGAGGAGAGGGGGGGAGAGGAGAGGAGGGGTGAGGAGAGGTGGGAAGAGGAGAGGGGGGAGGAGAGGGGGCGATGGGGAGAGAGGAGGGGGAGAGAGAGAAAGGGAGAGAGACAGGGGGGGAGAGAGAGAAAGAGAGGGGAATAGGGAGAGAGAGGGGTGGGGAGAGAGAGGAACCCAAAACCCCCAAACAACCATTAGCAGGCAGTGCTTTTTTATTTCAAACTAACCATATTTTCATTTTCAAACCACATTAAGGGTACTTACTCACAGGTGTGAAGAAATTTGTTCAGTGTCATTCATAGCTCAGAATGCCCTCCATGTTGCAGAGTGATTGAGGTACACCAATTCCTGGTTTTATAGTCGCTCCCCCTCCCTCCAGCAGGGACAGCAGAGAGAATGGGGAATTTTGTAAAAACGTGAATATATCTGTCATTTATCATCGACGGGAAACATCCTCGGCACACCTGCGGCGGAGGGGGGCTCTGAGCAAGGTCGCCAAAAATGACGGCCGTAGGTGGCGGCGTTCTCTCGGAAATCGCAGCACAAAGGCCAAAAGCGGTCAAGAACAGAGATTTAGTAATATAGATAGCTGGGGACCCAACACTGAGCCTTGCCATATCCCACTAGTCACTGCCTGCCACTGTGAAAAGGATCCGTTTACTCCTGCTCTTTGCTTCCTGTCTGCCAACCAGTTCTCTATCCACATCAATACTGAACGCCCAAAACCGTGTGCTTTAAGTTTGTATACCAATCTGTTATGTGGGACCTTATCGAAAGCCTTCTGAAATTCCAGATATAACACATCCACTGGTTCTCCCTTATCCACTCTACTAGTTCCATCCTCGAAAAATGCTATAAGCTTTGTCAGACATGATTTACCTTTCATAAATCCATGCTGACTTTGTCCAATGATTTCACCACTTTCCAAATGTGCTGCTATCCCATCTTTAATAACTGACTCTAGCAGTTTCCCCACTACCGATGTTAGACTAACTGGTCTGTAATTCCCCGTTTTCTCTCTCCCTCCTTTTTTTTAAAAGTGGGGTTACATTATCTACCCTCCAATCCTCAGGAACTACTCCAGAATCTAAAGAGTTTCAAAAATTATTACTAATGCATCCACTATTTCTAGGGCTACTTCCTTAAGTGCTCTGGAATACAGCCTATTTGGCCCTGGGGATATATCGGCCTTTAATCTGTTTCCGACTGCAAGGGACCTACATTTGTTTTAACGAATCTTTTTCTCTTCACATATTTATAACAACTTTTGCAGTCAGTTTTTATGTTCCCTGCCAGTTTTCTTTCATAATCTATTTTCACTTTCCTCATGAAGCCCTTTGTCCTCCTCTGCTGGTCTCTGAATTTCATCCAGTCCTCTGGTAGGCTGCTTTTTCTGGTTAATTTGTATGCTTCATCTTTTGTTTTGATACTATCTCAGATTTCCCTTGTTATCCACGGATGCGCTACCTCCCCTGGTTTATTTTTTTGCCAAACTGGGATGAACAATTGTTGTAGTTCATCCATGCAGTCCTTAAATGCCTTCCACTGCATATCCACAGTCAACCCATTAAGAATCAATTGCCAGTCTATCTTGGCCAATTCACGTCTCATACCCTCAAAATTACCTTTCTATAAGTTCAGGACCCTTGTTTCTGAATTAATAATGTCACTCTCCATCCTAATGAAGAACTCAACCATATTATGATCACTCATGCCCAAGGGGCCACGCACAACAAGACTGCTAACTAACCCGTCCTCATTACTCAATACCCAATCTAGAATAGCCTGCTCTCTTGTTGGTTCCTCTACATGTTGGTTTAGAAATATATCCCGCATACATTCCAAGAAATCCTCTTCTTCAGCACCCTTGCCAATTTGATTCACCCAATCTATGTGTGGATTGAAGTCACCCATTATAACTGTTTTAACTTTGTTGCACGCATTTCTAATTTCCTGTTTTGATGCCATCCCCAACTCCACTACTACTGTTAGGTGGCCTGTACACAACTCCCACTAGCGTTTTCTGCCCCTTAGTGTTTCGCAGCTCTACCCATACCGATTCCACATCCGCGGGTCGAGACCCTCCTTCAGACTTCAACCATGTGGATTGAAAGGGGATAGTGGATCGTTTGACATCTACGATTGAGAGATTGTTTTCACAGTAACGCCGGAGGTTGCTGGAAGCCTAATTGAGATATATAAAATTAATGATGATTAATCATCATTTTCCCCCAGAGCAGCCAGAACGCGATCCTGGAGAATATCGTTCCGCCTCAGTGTTTAAGAAGGAACTGCAGATGCTGGAAAATCGAAGGTAGACAGAAATGCTGGAGAAACTCAGCGGGTGCAGCAGCATCTATGGGCGAAGGAAATAGGCAACGTTTCGGGCCGAAACCCTTCTTCAGTCTGAACGTTGCCTATTTACTTCGCTCCATAGATGCTGCTGCACCCGCTGAGTTTCTCCAGCATTTCTGTCTACCTTCGATTTTCCAGCATCTGCAGTTCCTTCTTAAACACTGAGGCGGAACGATATTCTCCAGGCTCGCGTTCTGGCTGCTCTGGGGGAAAATGATGATTAGTCAATATGTTGTTAGGTATTTTAGGCATCAGATTCATATTAAAATGTAAATAGGCAAAGCGCATGCGCGGCATGATCACCGCAGGCTTTCCCCTTGGATCTGAACCGTTGCGGCAGTTTCGGGGAGATCAAAGAGAGTTTGTGTGGGACAGCTCAACATGAACAGCTTTGATCTCATTGACCGATGGGGCAGGAGCGATAACCACCTGCGGTCCCTGAACACAACAGCTAATCCAAATGTCTGAAATCAGTTCGCCCGGATATTGATCGAATGTTCACAAGCCTGAATCTGTGACATAACCGAAGATGAAACATTATAAAGTCAGAGATGAAGAATGTTAACGATTATTCTTGAATTAATTCCGGGTGCAATTTGGTGGAATTTCATACTTTTGGTTAGGGACATGATTATGCAGGGAATTCAAGGGTATGACATATGCAGGCATATAAGTGTTGGGCGTCGCATCATGTTCAGCATACTATCTTATTTGCTATGTTCTATGTTCAACCAAAGATGAAACATTTTGAAGTCAGAGGCGAAGAATATAACGACATATAGTTTGCCGTCAGCAGATTGCGGGAAGTCAGTCTACGCCACATCGGTTTCCTGACCCCTCCTACTCATGACATTCCGGTTAATAAAGGCACCCGGAGGCTCCTGTTTGCACACACTTGAACCGGTGCGGCTGTCGGAGTTTGCAGAACAGCGCGTGGTTCCGTAAGAAGTTTGGGCGCTCGCTGATCCGGAGAAATTGCCCGAGCGTTGCACCTCCTTTTGTCTCTGCTGCTGCTCCCACCAGGTGAGGCTCCGGTTGGTTCACGGACTGATTATCCGCAGCGCCGTTTGTTAACATCTCCACCGTCACCTGTGTCCTGCGCGTATTGTTGAGCCTTCCGTTGGCTCCAAGTCACCCTCTTGTCCCATTGTGTTTTGTTGAAGGTCTCTTGGCGGTTCCACTCCTGCTCCAGAGTCCAACGTCCGGCCCTGTCTCCGCGGGGCAGACGGCCCGCTTAGCGTGTCGGGTGCAGAACTTAGACGTTGCAAGTTACGGCGGGCAGTGGTACCGACAGCGTCCCGCGGACAGACCGGAGAGGGTGCTAATACATTGAACTAGTGGTAGCATTAACAGAGGGACCTGTGTCACTGATCGATTCGTACCGTCCAGAGACACCTCCACCAACAGTTATATCCTGACCATCGACAGGCTAGAGCCCGGAGACGCCGCCGTCTATTACTGTGCCGCGAGGGCAACAGATGCGGTTTATTTCTTCGGCGGGGGGACCATCCTGGATATAAAGAGTAAGTGTCCCTCGTTCAGTTTCCAACAATTCCTATAACGGATAGGATGCACCGGATACATCCCCAGTCCGGGAACGCCGGTCTCGCGAGAAATCGTTCTGTCTCAGCTCGGCGCGGGAGGCCATTCTGCCCATAGCGTCGGCTCCATCCGTCAGCTTCAAGCACCGTTTGTGCGCGGTGCACTCCAAGATGTGCATTTATTCTAGCGGCAATTTACATGGTGACAATTAACCTAGAACCCCGCACTTATTTTGGATGTTCTTGGACACCATGGCACGCAGAGAAAACCCACGCGGTCATTAGCAGAACGTGAAAACCGCAAACCTAATTATGATCTAGATTAGGATCGAATCAGGATCGATGTTTATTCTAGTTTGGTTCAGAGAGATTGAGCAGAAGAGCCCCTACGACCCAGCGATCACCTCAATACTAACATTACCCTATACACTGGGGACAATTTACATTTGTAACCACAGCCAAATACCCCACGCACCTGAATGTCTTTGGAGAGTGGGCTGACACCTGGACAGCTGGCGAATACCCACGTGGTCACAGGGAGAATGTACAAATTCCTCACATACAACACCCGTGGTCAGGTTCGAACTCGTGTCTCTTGCCCTGTAAGGCAGCAACTCAGTGCGCCTCTGTGCCGCCAGTTCAGGCAGCGGAGTCCCAGACCGATCGACTTTCCCTCTTACGTTCCCGGCTCAGCTCTGGTCAAATCTCACACCACCTCCCCACATTCTTCTGCGCAAGGTTGCGGTCGGGAGAATATTCCCGCCTGCGGCGAAAGGCAGTGCTAGTCGCGGGGATTCCTGCATCCTTAAAACAAGTTGTCAATGCGGGTATACAAGCAGGCGAGTCTGCAGACATTGTGAGCGTGAGTGAGTGTGCAGCGGGCGGGTCAAACCGACAGTGTAGCGCGTACGGACGGATGGGTGCGGACTCGGGCTGTAATCCTGTCAGTCGGTTGCTCGGCTCTCCACTGCTCACGCGACCGTGCTGCGTCCCGCCGATCCCCTTGCCTCACTGCGCCGGGAGTGTTGGATATACCCGGAGCCTCTCCCGTACCTGGACTTCCCAAAGCGCCATCCCGCTACCAACACATTAAAGTGGGTCGGCACAGTAGGGCAACGGTAGAGATTCCGCCTCGCAGTGTAAGAGACCCCGATTAGATCCTAATCTCGGACATTAGGTTTGCGGTTTTTTACGTTCTGCTTGTGACCGCGTGGGTTTTCTCTGCGTGTCATGGTTTCCTCCCACATCCCAAACAAGTGCGGGTTTTGTACGTTAATTGGCCGTCTGTAAATCGCCGCTAGTGTGTATGGGGAGTGGGCCATAGTGTGGGGAAACGTAGAACTAGAGTGAGCGGGTGATTCACGGTCGGGGTCGACGCTGTTAAAAAAGTACCATTCACAAATTCACGGTCAAACGCGTTTCAAAGCGGGAAAATTGTTGAACATTGTTGAACTCTGCAATGGTGCCACCTGGTCAGGAGGACAACCCGTTGAGCGATGCCAGGTGGGGGGACGGAGACCGATGTCAGGGTGAAGTAATACTGAGTAAGTGGGCCTGGAGCTCTCAGTCTGACAGGGCAGTGGAGGTTGGCAGAAAGGCGGCATCTGGGATTAATCTGGACCAGTCTACTCGACTTGGACTTGATGAACTGATTGGCCGCTCCTGCTCACCAAAATTCACCCACGTCCGATTCGTCGACGGTCGGTGATAATTTCTGTTACCGAGTTGTTTCGCGTTGGGGTCAGACGGTCTCCATCAACTAACAATGCCTCTTCTCCCCACACAGGTTGCGAGTCTCGGAAGCCCTCGCTTCTCCTTCTCCCTCCCTCCCCGGAGGAAACCGGCTCGGGCACGGTCACTCTTAGCTGCCTGGTGAGCAGCTTTAAGCCGTGCTTGGTGGCTTTGCGCTCGGCTGTGGACGGCGTGGAGACGGAGAGCGGGGTGACGACTGGCGCCGTGTCCCCGGACGCCGGGCAGATGTACAGGCTGAGCAGTTACCTGCGGCTCCCCGCCGCCGCCTGGAACAAGGGCTCGAGCTATTCCTGCAGCGTGAGCCACAGCTCGCTGAGCTCGCCTCTACGCCACACTGTCTCGGCGTCAGCCTGCCCGCACTGACGCCGCGCCATCGGCAGCGCCTCTCTGTTAGCTGCCCCTGATTAACGCAGTGTGACCCTCACTGGGTCTGCGGCCGCCTTATGCAATGCAACCTGTAGCAACTTCCGCTTCTGGCAACAACCCGAATATGTCATTATCTCAGAGATCAGCGCGATGATTGTCCGCCTTGCACGCCTCGAGATTCGCTATTGCCTATTTGTTCCTTGTGCCCCGTGTCCCACTCCCGCTGTGTGTATAATGGGGGTAGATGCCCCTACAGACGGCGACCGTGTTGTGATTGGATCTAGTGTAACACAGCTCTCATTAAAGAACAAAAACGCAATGTGTCTCCAGTGGTCTGTTGTTACTGGGGTCCTCACAATACACTGAGGGCACTGGTGCGCATAATGTGGGGGTTCAGAAGCAGCCTTATATTTTACTTTTATGTACCTACGTTACTTTTTTGCATTTTTCATTCATTTGTTCTTTTTCTCTATCACTCTCTATATCTATCGTTTCTCCTTCTCCCGACTCAGCTTGAAGCAGGGTCTCGACCTGAAATGTCATCTAATTCTTTTCTCCAGAGATGTTGTCCGACGCGCGTAGTTAGTCTAGCCTGTTGCAACCCATATAACCATACAACAATTACAGCACGGAAACAGGCCATCTCGGCCCTTCTAATCCGTGCCGAACACTTATTCTCACCTAGTCCCATCTACTTGCACTGAGACCATAACCCTCCATTCCTTTCCCGTCCATATACCTATCCAATTTAATTTTAAATGATAAAATCGAACATGCATCCACCACCTCCACTGGAAGCTCATTCCACACAGCTACCACTCTCTGAGTAAATAAGTTCCTCCTCATGTTACCGCTAAACTTCTGTACCTTAATTCTCAAATCATGTCCTCTTGTCTGAATCTTCACTACTCTCAATGGAAAAAGCTTATCCACGTCAACTCTGTCTATCCCTGTCATCATTTTAAAGACCTCTATCATCCCCCCTTAACCTTCTGCGCTCCAAAGAATAAAGGCCAAACTTGCTCAACCTTTCTCTGTAATTTAGTTACTGAAACCCAGGTAACAATCTAGTAAATCTCCTGTGTACTCTCTCTATTTTGTTGACATCCTTCCTATAATTTGACGACCAAAAGTGTACACCATACTCCAGAATTGGCCTCTACATTGCCTTGTACAATTTAAATATTACATCCCAACTTCTATACTCAATGCTCTTATTTATAAAGGCCAGCACACCAAAAGCTTATTTTACCACCGTATCTACATGAGATTGCACCTTCCGGGGACTATGCGCAGTTATTACTAGGCCCCTCTGTTCAACTGCATTCCTCAATTCGCTACCATTTACCCTGTACGTCCTATTTTCATTTGTCCTGCCAAGATGTAGCGCCTCACACTTATCAGCATTAAACTCCATATGCCATCTTTCAGCCCACTCTTCCAAAATCCAACAAGTTTATCCTGCTCTCAATTTTTCCATCCCTTTGTATCCTTCCGTTCACCCCTACTAGTCGGAGCCAGATCCACCGCTCTTTGCTCAATTTCGCACTTTCAGATCGGAAGTATACTTTTCAAGTCAACTCGGCGTTCCCTGCATCAAGGTGTGTTGGTTTTATCTGAATCCACCGACACAATACGTCCCAAGTTTCAACAGGTCTTAGTCCTATCACTTTTAGCACTCACGAATAATTCAGTAGGTTTCCACACAAAACATGGTTAGGTGAAATTAATGCCAGTGGGATTGGGTGAAGCCATTTCATTGGGGTTGAAGATTACTGAGAAAGTGGGAGCTGGTGATTGTGTGTAAAGAATAAGGATAGCAGAAAGCCTAAGGCAGCACGCCGATCTTGTATGTGCCGTAAGTCTCGATGAATGATTAGATGGGTATAAATTAAAACATGGAGATGGTCTTGTAGGTTAAATAGGGGATTGCAACCGGACAGAGAGCGTATTTAACCTGGATCAGGCATCGAATAATAGAGAGGTACACCACGGAAACAGGCCCTTCAACTCACCTTGTCCATGCGAAACTTGTTGGCATGCCGGGCTGATCACATTTGCCGACATTTGGTCCATAGGCCTCTCGAATATCTGTTCAAATGTGCAAAATGTTGGGGAGTACGCAGTAATCCGGGGTACATCCGTGTCCCCATATAAATAAGGGCGCAGTTCTGGCATTGGGAAGTCTGAATGAACTTTTCCCAACCCATTGCACAGAATGTCGGTGATATGGAGGCATGCGCGTAGTTGGCGTTGGGAAATGGCGGTAATGCGGTGATGGTGTGAGATTATGACGAGAGTTTAGGCAATGGACATCTCCCAAGTTGCTCATATGATCAGTGATCTGCCTCTCACAATATACGTGCCTCCTGGAACGTTAGAGCAATCAAAATTAACCCCGGCTAGAAAATGAGAATGAAGCGACAGGTAGACTATAGTACGCCCTCGGCTGGTTACTTGGAGGTATTAAGCGATAATATTTTTTATGTCCTTTTAATATTCGTTGAATTAGGTCATTCAAATGCGTTCGAACATGTTGAAAATCAAGAAAGAAATTTAAAAAATAATGAACTGAAAGAACAAACAATTCGAAAACAATTTAGCGAAAACTTACATAAATTATGAAATATCCAAAACAACTGTACATACTTTGAACATTAGAGTTAACATGGTAATCGGGGATTTTGAAACGCGTCTGAAGAAGGGTCACCGATTCGTGTTCTCCAGACATGGTGCCTGAGCCACTGAGTTACTCCAGCACTTCCCGTCCTTTTATTTTTTTTATAGGCAACGTTTCGGGCCGAAACACTTCAGACGTTGCGTAGTGCCTGGAGTTTTGGCCTCAAAATGTATGGATATATTCACTAGGTTGACTCTTGGGTTGATGGGGATGACGTAGGAATAGCGGTTGACCAGGATGGGACTACGCATGCTTTCTGTTAACTGAATCTATGATGTGCCACACTCACACGTTCTCAGGCCTTAGCCTACACACTACGGACTAATATTTTGCTGTGTCCGTATAAACGATGCCGGAATTCTGGAACTATTTACCTCACCAACCGGCCTTTTCGTTAAACTCCGCACGTACTCACGCACACATGTACATCCCTACAAGGAACAAATCGGGAAAAATGTAAACAATCTGAGAGTGGATTGTGCTGCAGATGGTGAATACCAGCGACCAGTTGTGATGATAGATGGTTAGACGAGAGGGAAAGGAACTGAAGGGGATGGGGATAGGGAGAAGGGGAGGGGTGAGAAAAGGCTGCCGTGGATCGGAAGTGCTGACGAGAGCAAAAGAGCCGGAGGCACGTCTGCCTTCCAGAGCTTTGCCTTCTATGGTAGTAGTTTTCTGAGTTCTTACCAGCTTTGGGACAATTAAATAGAGAGGTCCAGTACCTCGTGCTAGTGAAGGTAAGAACAGGGAGATAGGTGAAATAAATGTGTGGCTGAGGAGTTGGTGCAGGGGCAGATATTTAAATATCTGGACCATTGTGATCTCCTCTGGGGCAGGGGTGGGTGACCTGTACAAAAGGAACTGGTTGCACCATACTTCGGCGGGTACCTACACCCAGGCGGGCAGGTTTGCTAATGCTACCAGGGGCGGGTTAAACTAGATTGGCTGGGGGGGGGGGGGGGGGGGGTGAACTCATATAGGACGGAGAATGGTGAGAAGTTAGAAGTTGGTATGGAGGGTGGTGAGAGAAAGTTAGTGGACAGAATAGGCAGGTGAAGGGCGTAGAGCGAGAAAGGAGGGTTGGATCAAACTGCGCGTGAGGACTGAGTGCGTAAACACAAAAGTACACAAGAATTCATCACCGGGTTGTGAGTGGCCCTGTTAAGGTATGACTTTACCATGAATGCATCATAATTTACTGATCGTTTCACTAATTGGACACACTTGCCTGTATAGGTAGATTAAAACCATAAACACTCACGAATAATTCAGTAAGTTTACACACACAACATCGTTAGGTCATTCCTTGACCTCACTATCCGCATCGCAGGTGATAGACTTCTGACAGACATTCACTATAAACCTACTGACTCCCATGGCTATCTGGACTACACTTCTTCCCACCTTGCTTCCTGTAAGTACTCCATCCCCTACTCCCAATTCCTCCGTTTCCGCCGCATCAGCTCCCACTGCTCCCTCCCAATTCCCACACATCCCATCTCCCCCTATCCCAACCCCCTACATATAAAATTGCGATTAAAATAAAATGAAAACTTTCCCCTATCTCATCCCCTCACTCACGCGATTGTTTTATGTAAATGAGATTCGGGATCCCATTGTGACGTAATTGTGAATGAAAACGGAATAATTTACATAAAACGGGATCTCACGCGCACGCATATATACAAACAAACAAGATGAGCGTTTAGTAATATATAGACTTGCCAGTATCTCTCAGCCAATTTCCGTCTCATACCATGATGGTTACCTTTCTTCATTTCAGGACCCTCTTCTCTGAATTAACTGTGTCGCTCTCCATAGCGAAAGGATTTGAGACACATAGCAAAATGATTTGAGTATAGGAGCAGGGAGGTTCTACTGCAGTTGTACATGGTCTTGGTGAGACTACACCTGGCGCATTGCGTACAGTTTTGGTCTCCTAATCTGAGGAAAGACATTCTTGCCATATAGAGAGTACAGAGAAGGTTCACCAGACTGATTCCTGGGATGTCAGGACTTTCATATGAAGAAAGATTGGATAGACTCGGCTTGAACTCGCTAGAATTTAGAAAATTGAGGGGGGATCTTATACAAACTTACAAAATTCTTATGGGTTTGGACAGGCTAGATGCAGGAAGGTTGTTCCCGATGTTGAGGAAGTCCAGGACAAGGGGTCACAGTTTAAGGATAAGGGGACAATCTTTTAGGACCGAGATGAGGAAAACATTTTTCACACAGAGAGTGGTGAATCTCTGGAATTCTCTGCCACAGAAGGTAGTTGAGGCCAGTTCATTGGCTATATTTAAGAGGGAATTAGAGGTGGCGCTTGTGGCTAAATGGATCAGGGGGTATGGAGAGAAGGCTGGTACAGGATTATGAGTTGGATGATCAGCCATGATCATATTGAATGGCGGTGCAGGCTCGAAGGGCCGAATGGCCTACTCCTGCACCTATTTTCTATGTTTCTATGTTTCCATCTTATTGCACAGTTCGCAATATTATGATCACTGTTGCTCAAGGGGCTTTGCACAACAAGATTGCTAACTAACCCTTCCTCATTTTACAATACCTATACTATGATGACCTTCCATGTCATTGGTTCATCTACATACTGGCTTGTACACTCCGGGAAATCTCCCACCTCAGCGTTGTTCCTAAATTGGTTTCCCCATTCTATATGTAGATTATAGTCAACCGTAATAACAGCTGTACCTTTGCTACAGGCATCCCTAATTTCCCGTTTGATGCTAATCCCCAACCTCACTACTGCTGTTTGGTTGTTGGTGGTCTACACATAACCCCAACAAGCATTCTCTGCTCTTGGCTATTTCGCAGTTTTGCCCATACAGATTCAACAGCATCCAAGCTAATCTCTCTCGTACGAGTGTAATAATCTCTTCTTTAACCAGCAATGCCGCCACACCTCCTCTTCACTTCGGTCTATCCTTCCTGAAGTCACTGCCTGAATTACCTTCTCTGTCAGCTTGTTCCTTATAGCCCCCACCCTTTGTGTGAAAAAAATCACCCCTCAGATTACTGTTAAATGTTTTCCACTTCACCTTAAACCAATGCCCTCTGGTCTTCGATTCACTTTCTCTGGACAGGGGTTTATGTGCATCTACCCGATCCATTCCTCTCCTGTGATAAATTCCACCCGCCACTCCTCAACCCATCTGGCCACTCGATCAAAATCCCGCTGCAATTCTTCTCAACCATTTTCGCCATCTGCAAAACCACCCATTGTTGTATAATCTGCAAACTTGCCGTGTATGTTCCCTTCCAAATCTTTGATGTAGATGACAAACAGTAACGGACCCAACATCGAACCCTGAGGCACGCCATCCTCTTCATCCTCTTCATGTGGAAGGTTTCATTGATCTAATGGCAGCTCCTCGGGTAAATACCACGATGGAAAACCAGTAAGTCCAGACTTACATCACACGACTAAAGAGCCTGTCACACGAGCATGCGACTGCATGCGGCAAGCGCGACCAAACCGGAAGCGGGGGCCGCGCGGAGGTCGAGTGATCCCGTACGAGTTGACGTGAAGTTCGAGCGAAGTTCGCGGGAAGTTCGCACGTGACGTACGGCGTCAAGACGCTGCGCACGCCCGTCGAGGCGGTGCGTATAGACTCAATGCGGCTGCGGGCCGGCAGGCCGTTGCCGCTTGGAAGTTTTGGACAGTGTCAATTTTTCGGAGCGCAATGTCGGGACCAGCTCCGCAAACTCCGTACGGCTCCGGTGGTCGAAGTGGCACCGGTCCCGCGAGGCCGTACGGCTCAAGCGACCACGTTACGTCGCGCTTGACGCATGCAGTCGCATGCTCGTGGGACAGGCCCTTTACCAACCGGGACAGACGACGTTGGAATAAACCTGCAATCTGGAAATAATTTGCATTCTTCCTTTGTCAGGACGAGGGCGTTCGAAGAGGTGTTCAATATAACAAGAATGGCAATATTACACGAATGATTTTAGGAATGCGTGGGTTACCATATGATGAGTGTTTGGCGCTCAATGGAATAAAGTCCTTGCCTGCTCAATCTCCCTTTAAAGCTCAATACCCCGAATCCTGGCGACATCCTCGTAAATCTTCTCTGTACCCTTTCCAGCTTGACACCATATTTCCTATAACACAGTGCCCAGAACTGAACACAATACTCGCAACCTGGCCTCACCAACCTCCTATGCAACTGCAACATTTCCTCACAACTTCTATATTCAATACTCTGGCTGAACAAGGCCAATGTGCCAAAAGCATTTTTGACCACCCGATCTACCTGCGACCCCATGTTCAGAGAATTATGCACCTGCAGTCCTTGATCCCTCAGCTCTACGACACCACCCGGAGTTCTGCCCTGCCCAAATTAGACTTCCCAGAATGCAACACCTCACATTTTTCGGCATTCGATCAACCATTCCTCAGTCCACTGGGTCAATCGATCAAGATCCTGCTGCAATTATCCAGAACTATCTTCACTGCCTGCAAAACCACTCACGTTTGTATAATCTGCAATTTGATCTGCAATCAGCTTGACCATAAATTGTCTTTCATAGTATAATAGGGCGCCTAAAACTGAACACAGTACTCTATATGCGACGTCACCAGTGCCTTGTACAACTGAACAAGACCTCCCAACTTCTGTACTCAATAATCCGCGAGATGTACATCCGAAAACCTTTATGACCACCCAATCAAAGTCTTAATGTCATAAGTTCACGTGATAGGTGTAGAATTAGGCATTTTGGCCCATCGTCCACTCCGCCATTCATTCATGGCTGATCTTTCGTTCCCTTCTATTCCCATTCTCCTGCCTTCTCCCCAAAACCTCTCACATCTCTACTAATCAAGAATCCATCTATCTCTGCCTTGAAAACATCCACTGACGGTCTCCACAGCCTTCTGAATCAATGAATCCCACAAATGCACACCCTCTGAAAGAAATGTCTCCTTCTCTCCTTCCTAAAAGAACGTCCTTTAATTCTGAGGTTTTGACCTCTAGTTCTAGACTCTCCCACCAGTGGATACATCCTCTCCACATCCACTCTATTCAAGCCGTTTAACGTTCTGAGTGTTTCAATGAGATCCACCTTCATTTTTCTAAACTCCAGCGTTTACAGGTCCAGTGCCGACAAACGCTCATCATAGGTTAATCAAATATTTCCTGCAATATTTCCTGTAAACCTCCTCTGTGCCCCATGACGAGAGCTTCTATGCAGCAGTACTATTAGTTCCCTCTGCTCTATAACATATGGAAATAAATTCTTGCCATAGAGGGAGTACAGAGAAGGTTCACCGGACTGGTTCCTGGGATGTCAGGGCTTTCATATGAAGGAAGACTGGATAGACTCGGCTTGTACTCGCTAGAATTTAGAAGATTGAGGGAGGAACTGTTTTGGATAATCAGCCATGATCATATTGAATGGCGGTGCAGGCTCGAAGGGCCAAATGGCCTACTCCTGCACCTATTTTCTATGTTTCTATGTTTCTATAACACTCGCAAGACCAATGCAATTCATTATGGAGGCCCTGCCCTGGTTAGACATCGCAAGTGCGATATCTCGCACGTCTCTGCATTAAAATCCCAGAATATTTCCCCAGGCTATTGACAAACGATCAGGATCCTTTGGCAATTTTTTACAACCGTCTTCACAGCTTCCATGCAACCAGCCTAGTGTTATCTGCAAACTTACTAATCACTGCGTGATGTATAGTGATAAACAGTAGTGGACCCAGCACCGATCGCTGAGTCACAGGGCTCCAGTCGATGTTGTTAGCTCCCCTGGATAAGTTCTGTTTTTAAAGGATATAGAACCATAGAAACATAGAAAATAGGTGCGGGAGCAGGCCATTCGGCCCTTCGAGCCTGCACCGCCATTCGATATGATCATGGCTGATCATCCAACTCAGTATGCCATCCCTGCCTTCTCTCCATACCGCCTGATCCCTTTAGTCACAAGGGCCACATCTAACTCCCTCTTAAATACAGCCAATGAACTGGCATCAACTACTTTCTGTGGCAGAGAATCCCCAGATTCATCACTCTCTGTGTGATTTTTTTTTCTCATCTGGGTCCTAAAAGTCTTCCCCCTGATCCTTAAACTGTGACCCCTTGTTCTGTACTTCCCCAACATCGGGAACAATCTTCTTGGATCTAGCCTGCCCAACCCCACATCTAGCCTGTCCAACCCCTTGAGGAGATGCATCCCAAAATATTTTAAATCTTCCGTCATTCCGTCATGCTTATGTTGGCTTCTCCATTTATATTCATCCGTCTTTCCCAATGTATATTAATGATTTGGATGAGGGGATTCAAGACATCGTGACAACATTTACGGACGATACGAAAACAGGTGGTGCAGAGAGAGCAGGGACTCTGCATAATAACTTGGATAGACTGGGATAGTGGGCAGAGATGTGGCAGATGGAATTTGGTGCAATACAGTGTGGTGTCATGCATTTTGGTATTGGGAATAATGACGTTGACTATTTGCTAATTGGGAACTCAGAAATCGGTGGTGCAAAGGGGCTTGGGAATGCTCGTGCGGGACTGCCTAAAAGATGTTCTGGAAAACGCATCGGCATTAAAGAAGGCAAACGCAATACTACCATTTATTTCAAGCGGGCTAGAAGTCAAAAACAGGGACGTAATGTTGAGGCTCTAAAAGGCGCTGGTAAGGCCAATTTGGAATATTTTGAACAATTTTGGATATCATTTATTATCTATTGTCTATTATAATTTCTGAGACTAAGACTAGAGTCCATAGCCTCAGAATGAAATTGCATTCCTTTAGGAAGGAGATGAGAATGAATTTATTTAGTCAAAGGTTGATAAATCTGTGGAATTCTTTGCCACAGAGGGCAGAGCTCGATAGATTATTGATTAGTACGGGTGTCAGACGTCATGGGGGGAAAAGAGAAGAATGGGGTTAGGAGGGAGAGATAGATCAGCCAGGATTGAATGGCGGAGATGGGCCGAATGGCCTAATTCTGCTCCTTAACTTAATCCAACTGTCTTTCCGCGCCCCTGTCGTTATCCTGTCTGTGCTGTCCATTGAACTGAACTAGCGGCCTTTGACTTCCATATCGATTACAAACCTTTCTACGCGTCTCATTCCATCGTTGGATCCCATCCCGGTAACAAAAACACATATCCACGCAGCCTCCTACCAGTTGAAAAACTGCCTGTCTGAAAACTATCCAGGTTATGTCAAACCCATACCTTTTGGACAGGCCACATCTGACCCAGAAGTTGCTCTCGCCTCTAGAAGTTCATCGCCCCAACGGGGTACATTTCTTGCAAGGGATTAACCACGGGCTACCTACTCCGTTTCCCTTTCCTGATGGTCACCCATCTATGTTATGCCTGTAACATAGACGCGACTCCCGGATCATTGTACAGATGTCAGAAGTTATGGAGAGAAGGCAGGGGAATGGGGTTAGGATAGAGAGATGGTTCAGCCACAATTGAATAGCAGAGTAGTCTTGATGGTCCGAATTGCCCAATTCTACTCGTATCTCTTGTAGTGACAGATTTTATATCGTCTCAAGGATTCTTTCCTTAAAAGTCATTTGTATTGATGTCCAAGGATCAGAACGTAATTACTGCGCACTCACGAGCTATCCACGAGACATTCAATGCCGTAGATCGATACATCATCCAAAAGCCGTCCCTTTAATAATAGTTTCTTTATTACGGTAGTGTGAACCGTAAGATAATTCATACTTGCTTCTTTTATGTACCCTCATATCTATCAGATTATGAATGAAGCCAACATTCTCAAAACGATGTTTTTAAGTGAATGAAGGTTTAATTAAGCACGCACACCAATTATCAGCAGTAGCAACCATCGGTTTCATAAGCACAAAATAATCAGGAACTGTAACGTCTTCTGGATGGTCTCAGCTTCAGACTTTTAACCCACTGGACCCGCATTTGGAGTATTGTTAGCAATCCGAGGCATGTCGGTCCCACGCCTCCCACCGTTCATGAGGCTCTATAAGGCGCAGATAAGGCCACGTTTGGAATACTGACAGCGGTTTTGGGCACCATATCTGAGGAAGAATATGCTGGCCCTGAAGAATGTCCAGAGGAGGTTTACAAGAATGATCCCAGGAATGATAGGTTAACGTATGATGATCGTTTGACAGCACTGGGCCTGTACTCGCTAGAATTTAGAAGAATGAGTGGGGGAGGAGGGACCTCATTAAAATGTACCGAACAGTGAATTTATTGGATAATGAAGATGTGGGGAGGATGATTCCACGAGTGGGAAAATCTAGGACTAGAGGTCTTAGCCTCAGAATTAAAGGACGTCCCATTAGGAAGGAGATGTGAAGTACTTTAGGTTAGTGAAACTGTGGAATTCTCTGCCAATGTATATGCTTAAACGCAGGGATATATAGATTCTTGATTAGTATGAGTGTCAGGGGCCAGGGCGAGAAGGCACGAGAATGGAGTTAGGAGGTATAGATTGATCGCCATGATAGGATGGGGCAGTGGACATCAAGGCCTGTATGGCATAGTTCTGCGCCTATCACATGACTTTATGCCCTTGCAGTATCAGCAGCCGCCGCGTCCGGCACTTCACTTCCACCAATGACTCTGCTTTCTGCTCCCCACGTCCACCGGTAGAAACTCGCTGGTTTATCTCTCCTTCCGCGTGGTGACCGTTCCACATCAGTGGGCCGCCGAGCTCGGGGTGATTCCCCTAGTTAAGTGGTGGTGGAGCGAAGGAATGGCCATGCAGGGTAGCGCCGAAGCGGATGTTGGGAATCGGGGCACTGAGAAGCGTGGGGGTGGGGAGGTAACGCACATCACCAGATTCAGCGACAGCTGCTTCCCGGCTGTTATCGGGCAACTGAGTCAACCAGAGAGCAGTCCTGAACTACCATCGTCCTCTTTGATGACCATCTGAGTATCCTTAATCGGACCATGCTGGCTTTGCCTTGCACTAAATGTAATTATCTTATCGTGTATCCATACACTGTCAAAAAGGCTGGCAGTATCATCAAAGTCCCATTCCATCCTGAGCACACACTCATGTCCCCGCTACCTTCAGCTAGAAGGTACAGGAGCCTGAAGACTGCAACAACCAGGTTCAGGAATAGCTACTTCCCCACAACCATTGGGCTCGAACAAAACTCTGATTATTAATAACCCATTATCTGTTATTTGCACTCCATCAGTTTTGTTATTCATGTGTGTATATATTTATATTATGGTATATGGACACACTGATCTGTTTTGTAGTAAATGCCTACTATGTTCTGTGTGCTGAAGCAAAGCAAGAATTTCATTGTCCTATACGGGGACACATGACAATAAACTTGTACTTGAACTTTAACGAATCGATTGTAATCATGTACTGTCTATCTAATGACTGGTCAGCACGCAACAAAAAGCATTTCACTGTATTTCGATACACGGGGCAATAAGCTAAACTGAACTGAGTTTTTGAGGCGGGAGGAGTGACTGACGTTGGAGGCGGGACGGGGGGGGTTCATGATAGGCAATGATCGAAGGCAGCCTGTGGAAGATTAGAGTGTTTATATTTGTCCAGATGTTTGGCCAAGCGCATGTGGTTAAAATATATTGGCAAGACGTCAGTATTATACCGTGCATTGTCGTTAAGTGCGTGTCGCTCCAAACACATGTGATTTTAGTTCATCTGCGTAGGCAGCAGTGTTTACGTGTGAGTGTGTGTATTTGCATCTAGGTGGGAAGGAAATACAGATGCTGGTTTAAGATAGACACATTACGCTGGAGTAACTCAGTGGGACAGGCAGCATCTCTGGAGAGTGGGAATGGGTGACTTTTCGGGTCGAGACTCTTGTTCAGACTGATGTTTGGGGAGAGGGAGATACATAGTTATTGTAATTGGTATATGGTTATATTTATGGTATGAGTGCAGGCAGGTGGGACTAAGGGAAAAAAGTTGTTCGGCACGGACCTGTAGGGCCGAGATGGTCTGTTTCCGTGCTGTAATTGTTATATGGTTATATGGTTATATGGTTATAGATAAGGAAGTATAAGGTGTGAAAATGGGACATGGAAAGAAGTTCAAGGAAAATGTAGAATATATCATTGTTAGATAGCGTTAGATAGCCGGATAAATAGCATCTCTGTTTAGAAGGAATAGTACAGTCAGAAGATACTGCAGATGCTGGTTTAAACTGAAAATAGACACAAGTGGAGTAACTTAGCGAGCCAGGCAGCATCTGTGGATAGAAGGAATTATGTCGTGTAGTGTATGTGCGTGAGAATGTGTGGATG
This sequence comes from Amblyraja radiata, assembly GCF_010909765.2. NCBI lineage: Eukaryota > Metazoa > Chordata > Chondrichthyes > Rajiformes > Rajidae > Amblyraja > Amblyraja radiata. The sequence goes on from NC_045995.1 coordinate 402,499, forward strand.
CCGTATCTGCTCGTGGTCAGGCGTCTTTGTGCGTGAGTGTGCGTTGTTGTGACAATTCTGTATATGGTCGGGAGAGTTTGGTATAATTAGTGCGTGGGATCGCAGATCAGTTGGATATGGTTATGAGTTTTATTTTTAATCTCTGAATGCTTGTCGAATTGGCGTGTGCGGTTTTGTGCATCTGTGTTTCTGTGGTCCGGAATGTTTCTGTATCTTTGACAGTCATGGATGTTTCCACTAATGGAAGAGTCCATGACGACGTTAGATCCTCAGATTTAAAGGACGTTCTTTTAAGAAGGTAATGAAGAGAAATACACTTAGTCAGACGGTGGTGAATCTGTGAATATTTTGCTACGGAAGGCTGTGGAGACCAAGTCAGTGTATTTTTTTAAGGCAGAGATAGATAGATTCTTGATTAGTACAGGTGACAGAGATTATGGAGAGAAGGCAAGAAATGAGGTGAAGAGGGAGAGATAGATCAGCCATGATTGAATGACATAATGATGGGCCGAATGGCCTAATTCTACTCATATCCTTTATGACATTAGCTTACGATATAGGAGTTTACGTGTGAGTGCATGTGAGTGAGTGTCTGGTGGGTGGTTAGTGATTCTGTCTGACGTCAGGTGTGCGTATGCATTTGACTGCGTCGGATGAGAGTGGACGAGCGTGCGGTCAGTGGTGTTTGTTTCTTTCTCGGTGTCCAATGTGTTTGTGGATAGAGTGTATCTGTGTTTGTGTTACTGAAAGTGTGGTCTGGTGTTAGTTAACCTGGGTGTTGTCAAGGGGCGGTGCGAGTGCGTGTGCGGGTGCGTTGTGAGTGTATATTAGTGTGTGCGGGTGCGTGCGTGGGTGCTTTGAAAGACTACATATCTGTGAAGTCAGGAGATCCTGTGTTTGGTGTGTGTGCTCGAAGTCCCTCTGTGTGTATGTCTCCTCTTTTTGAATGTCTTGGCATGTCTGCGTGGGTGAAGAGTTAGAGAGGATAGAGAGAGGGAACAGACCCTTTGGCCACCTCGTCCACGAATATGAAAACGCCCACCTAAGCCCGTCCCAGTTGCCTGCACTTAACCCCTCCAAATCTCTCCTTTGGACTTTAGTCTTTGCAGATATAGCGCGGAAACATGCACTTCGGCCCAGCGAATCCGCGCCGACCAACGATCACGCCGTACATTAGTATTATCCTACACACTGTGAACAAGGTACAATTTATAGAAGCCATGATGGAAGCCAAAGTTGTATCATTTACAGAGCTGCACGCATTTGGAGCGTGACAGGAAAGCGGAAAACCGGGCGAAAACCCACGCGGTCACAGGGAGAAAGTACAATAGACAATAGACAATAGTTGCATGAGGCCATGCGACCCTTCGAGCCAGCACCGCCATCCAATGTGATCATGGCTGATCATCCCCAATCAGTACCCTGGTCCTGCCTTCTCCCCATATCCCCTGACTCCGCTATTTTTAAGAGCCCTATCTAGCTCTCTCTTGAAAGCATCCAGAGAACCAGCCTCCACTGCCCTCTGAGGCAGATAATTCCACATACTCACCACCCTCGGTGAGAAGAAGTGTTTCCTCGTCTCCGTTCTAAATGGCTTCCTCCTTATTCTTATGTCGCCCCTGGTTCTGGACTCCCCCCAACATCGGGAAAATGTTTCCTACCTCGAGCGTGTCCAAGCCCTTAACAATCTTATAAGTACAAAATACGTACATACAGCACCCGCAATCAGGATCGAAACCGGGTTTCTTGGGATGTAAGGCAGCAAATCTACTGATATCACTGTGTCGCCCCAGGCTGTACCCGCCCAGGTCGTTTCCTCTGGCAGCTTGATGCATGTCCAACCCACCCTCGGAGTGTGAGAGATGGGACGTGTGAGATAGTGATAGTGTGAGTGTGTGGGAGATTGAGGGCTTTCAAAGATGAGGAGCTTGTGAGAAATGAAAGGCGTGCGTAAATGGCCTGAAAAAGTGTCTCGATTCGAAACACCACCCATTCCTTCTCTCCAGAGATACTGCCAGTCCCTCCAGTTACTCCAGCATTTTGTATATGTTTCAATGAGGTCCCCACACATCCTACTCCACTCCAGGGGGAACCGGACCAGTGGAATCAAATTATCATCATATGTTAACCTACTTATTCCTGTGATCCCTCCGGGCCCTCTGCAGAACCAACAGATTCTTCCTTGGATTGTGCCCAGCATTGTTCACAATATTTGAAATGCGGCCAGGCCAGCGCCTTCTAGAGCCTCACCACGGATTCACCATTCACCCCACCTCGCTCACCAAACATCAACGCTTCTCTTCCCGCTCTTTGTAAAGGACCACGTTTCCCACTGGACCGCATAAAATCAGGGAGAAGGGGGCACCATTCCCAGTTCCGATAGAGCCTTGGAGAGTTTCCATATTTCTGCATTTATCAAAAAGAAATAATCCGGTCACACATAATTAGAGCTGAGCCATAAGTTAAAAACTCAGAAGATAATTGGTGATGACTAGACGAATGGGGGGGTTCATCACCAGCGACAGACCACAGTACCCGCAGCACAGAGAGAAGCAACAACCGTGCAGTCCATCCTAAGGACAAGGCGAGAAAGAGGCAAGATGATGTAGGATGGGGCGGCAACACAAGCTCCAAGATCCACGGCAGCGCGGTTCCTGTCAGTCTTCCCAGGACTCGTCCTCGGTGAACACGCTCTCGATCTGGGGGTCCGGGTCATCAAACATATCCTGCAGCTGAAGCACATAGAACGGCAAATGTGAGTGATTGCAAGAGTGGGAGGTAAGAAGAGAGTGGGAGAAGAGGGAGGAGGTTCGAAATAGTGAGGGAGCGCAGAGAGAAACAGAGAACGAGAGGAGGGAGATAAATAAAGGGTGTAAGGGAGAGAGGGGGGGAGGGAGAGAGAGAGAACTTGAAAGAGAGTGAGAGAGAGAGGGAGAGGGAGAGACAGAGAGAGAGAGCCAGCGAGATAGAGACAGATAGCGAGAGAGATATAGAGATAGAGAGTTAGAGAGAGAGAGAGTGAGGAGAGGGGGAGAAGGAAATAAATGGAGAGAGTGAGATGAAGAGAGAGGAAGAGAGAGAGAGGGAGAGGGAAAGGGCGAATGAGAGGTGGGGGGAGAGGGAGAGGGAGAGGTGAGAGGGAAGGGACAGGGATGGGGACCGAAAGTGGGAGGGAGAGAGAGGAGGGGGGGTGGATGGGTGAGAGAGAATGTGAGAGTTAGAGATAGAGAAAGAGAGTGAGGAGGGAGAGGGAGAGGGAGATAGAGGGGAGTGAGTTGGAGAGTGTGAAAAATAGAGAATGGGAGAGAGTGAGAGAGAAAGAAAGATAGTGTGTGTGTGTGTGTGTGTGTGTGTGTGTGTGTGTGTGTGTGAGAGAGAGAGAGTTGTGAGAGAGAGAGAGAGAGAGTGAGTGAGAGAGAGAGAGAGAGAGAGAAAGAGAAAGAAATAATATGAGAGAGCGAAAGAGTGAGAGAGTGAGACAGAGAGAAAGAAAGGAGAGTGTGAGAGAGGGAGAGAGATAGAGAGAAGAGAGATGAGGAAGTAGAAGAGAGGGAGAGAGCGAGAGAGAGGAGAGAGAGTAGAGAGACGAAGAGAGAGAGATGGAGAGAAGAGAGGACGAGACCGAACGAGAGAGAGAGAGAGAGAGAGAGAGAGAGAGAGAGAGAGAGAGAGAGAGAGAGAGAGAGAGAGAGAGAGAGAGAGAGAGAGAGAGAGAGAGAGAGAGAGAGAGAGAGAGAGAGACACAGAGAGAGAGAGAGAGAGAGACAGAGAGAGACAGAGAGAGAGACAGAGACAGATAGAGAGAGACGGGGGGTGGGGAGAGGGTGAGTGAGAGGAAGAGAGAGAGAATGAAACTGCCAGGGAGGAGACTGGCTGAGGGGAGATTGTGCAGACAGAGTCGACATATGTACACCCCCCCATTCACTCCGTGTAGTCCCAAATCGTCAGCGAGAAGAGACAGTGAGACCTGTCCGGTGTCCCTAACTCCACCCGCGAAGTTTCTGACCCTTAGTGAGGAAAGACAGTGAAAGGGGCAATGCCCCATATCCAACCCGCCTTCCGTGGCGTTGTGTTCTCACCTTCACCCGGAGGGCCTCCTTCACTTCGTCCTCCGACATCCCTCCATTCGATGTAACTTGTATCTGAATCCACTGGAATTCCTCATCTTAAAACAAAAGCCGAATATCAATAAAGAAATTAGATTCAGGGTGACCGTTCCTTTCAGGACCCGAGTTTTGCTCTCTTGAAATTTTGTTTCCGTTCCCCTCGTATATTAATCCGAGTCCGCCGCGTTGTCTCTGGTGTCTTATCATTCCCCCTTGCTCTTGCAAGGAATAAACACGAGCAAGTCCTGAGTCAGATACATGTAGATTGGTTACTTTACTACCAAACCATTCATATTATCGCTACGCGGACATGTGCAGTTAGTTGGTACTGTTGCATGGTAGGATTAACATGCTGCAGTGTGTTATAGACGTTATGCCCCTGTCCCACTTAGGAAACCTGAACGGAACGTGCGGTTCCCGGAGGTTGCAGCTGGTTGCCGGAGGTTGCAGGTAGTGGAAGCAGGTAGGAAGAACGGCAAAAACCTCCGGGAAACGCAGGGAAACCTTGGGTGGGGCGCAAATCTCCAGTGTTTCCGTTCAGGTTTCCTAAGTGGGACAGGGGCATAAATCCCTCTTGAATACATCCAGTGAAATGGCCACAGATTCGCAACTCTCTGGTTGAAAACGTTTAACTTCCTTTCAGTCCTAATTGTCCGAGCGCGTATTCTTAAACTGTGACCGCTGGTTCTGGACTCCACGAACACCGGGAAAGTTTTTCCTACTTCGAACCTGTCCAATCCCTTAAGAATTGTTTATATTTCCATAAGATCCCCTTATCCCCCTAAATTCAAGTGAATATTATCCCAATCGATCCATCCTTTTATCAAATGTCAGAAATAATGATTCGACTGGGCTTAATTTCACCTGGTTGAGGTATCATCGTCGAATATGGGTGCTGTGATGGATGATGTGATGGCATTGTTGTGCTTCTATTTAAGTAAGGCTGCAGTGAAAGGCCTAGGAACTACTACGGAAGTGCCTTAAATAATATCCAATGGCTTGGCCTCCGCATCCTTCTGTGGCAAAGAATTCCACAGATTCACCAGCCTCTGACGAAATAAATTTCCCCTCATCTCCTTCCTCAAGGAAGTCCTTTAATTCTGAGGATATGACCTCTAGTACTGGACTCTCCCACGACAGGAAACATCCACTCCGCGTCCACTTTATGCATGCTGTTCACGATTCTGTACAGTTCGTTTATAGACAATAGACAATAGGTGCAGGAGTAGGCCATTTGGCCCTTCCAGCCAGCACCGCCATTCAATATGATCTTGACTGATCATCCCCAATTCCTGCCTTCTTCCCATATCCCCTGAGTCCGCTATGTTTAAGAACCCTATCTAGCTCTATCTTGAAAGCATCCAGAGAACCTGAGGCAGATAATTCCACAGATTCACCACTCTCTGTGATAACAACTGTTTCATCGTCTCCGTTCTGAATGACTTACTCCTTATTCTGAAACTGTGGCCCCTTGTTCTAGACTCCCTCAACATCGGGAACATATTTACTGCCTCTAGTGTGTCCAAGCCCTTTACAATCTTATATGTTTCAATGAGAAACCCTCTCATCCTTCTAAAGTCCAGAGTGTAGAAGCCCAGCTGCTCCATACTCTCAGCATATGACATTCCCGCCATCCTAGGAATTAACATTGTGAACCTACGCTGCGCTCCCTCAATAGGAAGTGATAAACTTAAAATAAGGACCTCAAAGGTAATAATCTCTGGATTACTACCAGTGCCAGGGGCTAGTCAGAGTAGAAATAGGAGGATATTGCAGATAATTACGTGGCTTGAAAATGGTGAAAGGGGGAGGGATTCAAATTTCTAGAGCATTGGAACCAGTTCTGGGGGAGGTGGGACCAGTACAAACAGGACGGTCTGCACCTGGGCTGGAATGGAACCAATGTCCTTTGGGGAGTGTTTGCTAGTGCTGTCGGTGAGGATTTAAACTAATGTGGCAGGGGGATGGGTGCAAGAGCAGAGAGGCAGAGGGGTGTAAAATGAGGGTAGAAGCAATAGGTAGCAAGGTGAAAAGTAAAAGTGGCAGGCAGAAAAATCCAGGGCAAAGATCAAAAAGGGCCACTTTTCAACATAATTGTCTAAGTGGTAAGAATGTTGTAAAAACAAGCCTGAAGGCTTTGTATCTTAATGCAAGGAGCATAAGGTGGATGAGTTGAATGTGCAGATAGTTATTAATGAATATGATATAGTTGGGATCACGGAGACATGGCTCCAGGGTGACCAAGGCTGGGAGCTGCACATCCAGAGATATTCAGTATTCAGGAGGGATAGACAGAAAGGAAAAGGAGGCGGGGAAGCGTTTCTGGTTAGAGAGGATATTAACGCAATAGAAACGAAGGACATTAGCTTGCAGGATGTGGAATTGATATGCGTAGAGCTGCGAAGGGGCAGAAAACGCTAGTGGAAGTTGTGTACAGGCCACCTAACAGTAGTAGTGAAGTTGGAATGTATGCGGGATAGTTTTCCAAACCAACATGTAGAGGAACCAACGAGAGAACAGGCTATTTTAGATTGGGTATTGGGTAATGCGGAAGGGTTAGTTAGCAGTCTTGTTGTGCGTGGCCCGTTGGGCGAGAGTGACCATAATATGGTTGAGTTCTTCATTAGGATGGAGAGTGACATTGTTAATTCAGAAACAAGGGTCCTGAACTTAAAGAAAGATAACTTTGACGGTATGAGACGTGAATTGGCCTAGATAGACTGGCAAATTATTCTTAAAGGGTTGACGGTGAATATGCAATGGAAGGCATTTAAAGACAGCATGGATGAACTACAACAATTGTTCATCCCAGTTTGGCAAAATAATAAATCAGGGAAGGTAGTGCATCCGTGGATAACAAGGGAAATCAGGGATAGTATCAAAACAAAAGCTGAAGCGTACAAATTAGTCAGAAAAAGCAGCCTACCAGAGGACTGGGAGAAATTCAGCAGAGTCCAACAGAGGAGGACAACATTAGGAAAGGGAAAATTGATTATGAAAGAAAACTGGCAGGGAACATAAAAACGGAATGCAAAAGTTTTTATAGATATGTGAAGAGGAAAAGATTAGTTAAAACTAATGTAGGTCCCTTGCAGTCAGAAACAGGCGAATTGATCACGGGGAACAAGGACATGGCAGACCAATTGAATAACTACTTTGGTTCTGTCCTCACTAAGGAGGACATAAATAATCTGCCGGAAATAGCAAGGGACCTGGGGTTCAATGAGATGGAGGAAATGAGTGAAATCCAGGTTAGACGGGAAGTGGTGTTAGGTAAATTGAATGGATTAAAGGCCGATAAATCCCCAGAGCCAGATAAATTGCATCCCAGAGTACTTAAGGAAGTAGCCGCAGAAATAGTGGATGCATTAGTGATAATTTTTCAAAACTCTTTAGATTCTGGAGTAGTTCCTGAGGACTAGAGGGTAGCTAATGTAACCCCACTTTTTAAAGAGAGAGGGAGAGAGAAAACGGGGAATTACAGACCAGTTAGTCTAACATCGGTGTTGGGGAAAATTCTGGAGTCAGTTATTAAAGATGGGATAGCAGCACATTTGGAAAGTGGTGAATTCATTGGACAAAGTCAGCATGGATTTATGAAAGGTAAATCATGTCTGAAGAATCTTATAGGATTTTTCGAGGATGTAACTAGTGAGGTGGATCAGGGAGAACAGTGGATGTGTTATATCTGGACTTTCAGAAGGTTTTCGACAATGTCCCACATAAGAGATTAGTATACAAACTTAAAGTACACGGTATTGGGGGTTCAGTATTGATGTGGATAGAGAACTGGCTAGCAGACAGGAAGCAAAGAGTAGGAGTAAACGGGCCATTTTCACAATGGCAGGCAGTGACTAGTGGGGTACCGCAAGGCTCATACCCCAGCTATTTACAATAACTATTAATGATTTGGATGAGGGAATTGAATGCAACATCTCCAAGTTTGCGGATGACACGATGCTGGGTAGCAGTGTTAGCTGTGAGGAGGATGCTAGGAGGCTGCAAGGTGACGTGCATAGGTTGGGTGTGTGGGGAAATGCATGACAGATGCAGTATAATGTGGATAAATGTGAGGTTATCCACTTTGGTGGCAAAAACAGGAACGTGGACTATTATCTGAATGGTGACCGATTAGGAAAAGGGGAGATGCAACGAGACCTGGCTGTCATGCTACACCAGTCATTGAAAGTAGGAATGCAGGTGCAGCAGGCAGTGAAGAAAGCAAATGGTATGTTAGCATTCATAGCAAAAGGATTTGAGTATAGGAGTAGGGAGGTTCTACTGTAGTTGTGCAGGGTCTTGGTGAGAACACACCTGGAGTATTGCGTACAGTTTTGGTCTCCTAATCTGAGTAAAGACATTATTGCCATAGAGGGAGTACAGAGAAGGTTCACCAGACTGATCCCTGGGATGTCAGGACTTACATATGAAGAAAGACAGGATAGACTCGGCTTCTACTCGCTACAATTTAGAAGATGGGGGGGGGGGGGGGGGGGGGGGGGGGGTCTTATAGAAACTTGCAACATTCTTAAGGGGTTGGACAGGCTAGATGCAGAAAGCTTGTTCCTGATGCTGTGGAAGTCCAGAACAAGGGGTCACAGTTTAAAGAAAAGGGGGAAATCGTTTAGGACTCAGTTGAGAAAAATATTTTTCACACACAGAGTGGCGAATCTGTGGAATTATCTGCCACATAAGGCAGTTGAGCACAGTTCATTGGCTATATTTAAAGGGAGTTAGATGTGGTCTTTGTGGCTAAAGGTATCAGGGGGTATGGAGAGGGCAGGTACAGGATACTGGGTTGGATGATCAGCCATGATCATATTGAATGGCGGTGCAGGCTCGAAGAGCAGAATTGCCTACTCCTACGCCTATTTTTCTACGTTTCTATGTTTCTATCATAGTGTAAGGCATTTGTAGTGTGACAGATCTGAACAATAGGAATACAAATCGATATAAATCGAAACAAAGTGCCGAGGAAATATGTTACATGAAGGAACTGTAGATGCTGGTTTAAACCTAAGATCCTGGTTAAAATAGCAACAAAAACTGGATTAACTCAGCGGGACAGGCAGCATATCAGGAGAGAAGGAATGGAGAAGGGTATCGACCCGAAACGTCAGCCATTCCTTTTCTCCAGATACTATACTAAAAACCTATACTAAGATAGGTGGTGTTGTGGATAAAGAAGTAGATTTCCAAAGTCTACAGAGAGATTTTGGCCATTTGGAAGAATGGGCTGAAAGATGGCAGATGGAGTTTAATGCTGATAAGTGTAAGGTGCTACATCTTGGCAGGACAAATCAAAATAGGTCGTACATGGTAAATGGTAGCGGATTGAGGAATGCAGTTGAACAGAGGGATCTAGGAATAACTGTGCATAGTTCCCTGAAGGTGGAGTCTCATGTAGATAGGTTGGTAAAGAAAGATGTTGGTGTACTAGCCTTTATAAATCAGAGCATTGAGTATAGAAGTTGGTATGTAATGTTAAAATTGTACAAGGCATTGGTGAGACCAAGTCTGGAGTATGGTGTACAATTTTGGTCGCCCAATTATAGGAAGGATGTCAACAAAATAGAGAGAGTACAGAGGAGATTTACTAGAATGTTGCCTGGGTTTCAGCAACTAAGTTATAGAGAAAGGTTGAATAAGTTAGGTCTTTATTCTTTGGAGCGCAGACGGTTAAGGGGGGACTTGATAGAGGTCTTTAAAATTATGAGAGGGATAGGCAGAGTTGACGTGTATAAGCTTTTCCCATTGAGAGTAGGGAAGATTCAAACAATGCGACATGACTTCAGAATTAACGGACATACGTTTAGGGGTAACATGAGGGGGAACTTCTTTACTCAGAGAGTGGTAGCTGTGTGAAATGAGCTTCCAGTGGAAGTGGTGGAGGCAGGTTCGATTTTATCATTTAAAAATAAATTGGATAGGTATATGGATGGGAAAGGAATGGAGGGGTATGGTCTGATTGCAGGTAGATGGTACTAGGGGAAAATAAGTGTTCTGCTCGGACGTAGGGCCGAGTGGGCCTGTTTACGTGCTGTGATTTGTATATGGTTATATGGTTATATGCTGCCTGTCCCGCTGTTACACCAGCAGTTTATGTCTATTTTCGGTTTAAACCAGCATCTGCGGTTGAAACATACAGAATAGTGGAAGGCTTGGATGGATTGGATATGGAGAGGATGGTTCAGCTACTGTCGAGGAGGAGAGGGATCATGGAGTGCAGGTGCATGCTTCCTTGAAGGTCGAGTCGCAGGAAGATAAGATGATCATCAGTCTGATTATTGAGTATAGTAGTTGGGAGGTCATGTTGCAGTTGTACAAGACGATGGTGAGAACGCAGTTAGAATATCGTGTTCAGTTCTGGGCACCAGGTTATAGGAAAGCTTGGGTACACAAAAATGCTGAAGAAACTCAGCGGGTGCAGCAGCATCTATGGAGCGAAGGAAATAGGCAACGTTTCGTGCCGAGCCCCTTCTTCAGACTGATGGGGAGTTGGGGTAGGCGGGGTGAAGAAAGGTAAAACGAGGAAGGGGAGCCCGAGGGCTGAGATAGGATGGGGTTGAGACAGCAAGGGTTAACAGAATTGTGAGAATTCAATGTTCATGCCACCAGGATGCAGACTCCCCAAGCGGAATATGAGGTGCAGTTCCTCCAATTTCCGGTGTTGCTCACTCTGGCCGTGGAGGAGGCCCAGGCCAGAGAGGTCGGATACGGAATGGGAGGGGGAGTTGATGTGCTGAGCCACCGGTAGGTCAGGTTGGTTATTGCGGACCGAGCGTAGGTGTTCGGCGAAACGATCGCCAAGCCTACGCTTGGTCTCACAAAGCTTGAAAGGGTTCAGAGAAGTTTTACGACGATGTTGCCAGGACCAGATGGTGTGAGCTATCGGAAGAGGATGAGTAGTCAGGGTCTATTCGTTTGAGTGCAGGAGGATGAGGGGTGATCATATAAATGTGTACAAAATCATGAGAGGAATGGATCGGGTAGCTGCACGTAGTCTCTTCTCCATAGCAGGGGAATCGAGGACCAGAGAACAGGTTCAAGGTGAACGGGAAAATATTGAATAGGAACCTCAGGGGTAAATGTTTCACACAAAGGCTGGTGTACGGAGAAGGCTATGAGATGAGGCAGTCGAGGCTGAGGCTGTCCCAAAGTGTAAGAAACAGTTACGCAGGTACATGGATAGGAGAGTTTGGGATGGATATGGATCAAGCGCAGGCAGGTGGGACCAGTGTAGCTGGGACATGTTGGTCGGCGGGGCAAGTTGGCTGAAAGGCCTGTTTTCACACCATATCACTCTATGACACGATGACTCGGGTGGGAGACTGTAGGACTAGACGTCATGCCCTCAGAATTAAATAATGTTATTTGAGGAAGGAGATGAGGAAAAATTAATTTAGTCAGACGGTAGTGAATCTGTGGAATTATTTGCCACAGAATGCTGTGAAGGCCAAGTTAGTGGATATTTTTAGAGCCGGAACAGATAGATTTTGATTAGTATGGGTGTCAAGGGTTATGCGGAGAAGGCAGGATAATTGAGTTAGGAGGCAGAGATAGGTCAGCCATGATTGAATGGCGGAGTAGATTTGAAGGGCCGAATGGCCTTATTCTACACCTGTCACTTATTACCCCATGACTTATGACCTCATGATCGTGACTGAAAGATAAGTTTAACTTCGTTCATCAGTGGAAGACTTCCACATTCTCACCTTCTCCAGGAGAAGACCGCATATGGGAAATATTCATGCGGGTGGATCGTCGCTCGGCGGTTCCCTGGGCAGTACCGGGCGATCCTGAAGAAAGAGTAGACACAACGAATTGCAGATGCTGGTTTACCAAAACAAGTACACAGAGGACGGCACGGCAGGGCAGCGGAAGAGTTGCTGCATTCCAGCGCTTGCAGCGCCAGAGACCCGGGTTCGATCCCGACTATGGCTGATCTCTGTACGGTGTTTGCACGTTTTGTAGCGGCACCAAACGTGGTGAATAATTTGACGTCAGGCAGGTTGGTCCTCTAACTTAATTATCATTGCTGCTGTAGCTGAGCGAGGATATTCTCTCGGGCTCAGCTACCTGTCCAACCCCAGGTCTAAAGGTGAGATAACCTTAAGTAGCAGGACACTCCCCGAGGCCGTGACGTCACGTGCCAGCCCTCGTAGCTACTGACGAGGGTTCGACCATAAGTGGTCCGTGTATCAGCTGACGCCACAGTTTCTCCTTTTGACCGCGTGGGGTTTCTCCAAGATCTTCGGTTTCCCCCCACACTCCAAAGATGTGCAGATTTGTAGTTAATTGACTTTGTATGAATGAAAAATTGTCGCTAGTGTGTGTAGGATAGCGTTAGTGCACGGGGATCGCTAGTCGGTGCGGTCTCAGTGGGCCGAAGGGCCTCTCCGCGCTGTGCAAAACGAACAAAAACCGAAAACTAACGTCTGCACTAACTCAGTGGTCAGGTCACAACAATGGAGAAGATGATAGATAAAGTTTCAAGTCCTCCCAAACTATCTGGGAGAACAAAGATAGCGACCGTGTCCCTGAGGATCTGTGGGGAATGGATCGGGCTGGCTCATCCGAGCAGGGCCGACAGGAGGGAGTGCAGCGTAGATTCACCAGGTTAATTCCCGGGATGGCGGGACAGACATATGAGGAAACAATGGATCGACTGGGCTTACATTCACTGGAAATTAGAAGGATAAGAGGGGATCTTATTGAAACAAAATATTTCTTAAGGGATTGGACAAGCTAGTTGCATATAAAAAATGGGCCCGATGTTGAGGAAGTCCGGAATCAGTGGTCACACTTTAAAAATAAGGTGTAGTCCATTTTGGACTGTGACTAGGAAAACCCTTTTCACGCAGAACTGTGAATCTGTGGAATTCTCTGCCACAGACGGCAGTAGAGGACAATTCATTGGATGCAGTCAAGAGAGCGTTAGATATACCGTAGCTATTCGGAGTAATCGATTCAAGGAATATGGGAAGTAGCAGTGATGGGGTACTGCGAAGCGCAGAATGGCTCATACCTGCACCGATTTTCTATGTTTCTATGTTTCTGTGACTTCCAGTAAGAAAGAGAAAGAAGGATTCTGAAGTAAAGTAATTACTTTCATTGAGCTTGATACCTGAGGATGAGTCTCCCGTTGGTGCAGAAAACTGTTTCTGGGTGGATTCTCCAGTTAATGATCCTTGAGCCCTTTCTCCAGTAGACCCCTGGGAAGCTGGAATAAATGAACAGGGACACGGTCAGGAAGAGCGATCATTCTCTGAAGGCTCTGGTGCAGTCCTCCTGCAGACAACTGTGAGTGTTCATTCACCATGTCACTCAGTGTGTTTCGAAACATCGAAACATTGAAACATCGCAAATAGGTGCAAGAGGAGGCCATTCGGCCCTTCGAGTCAGCGCCGCCATTCATTGTGATCATGGCTGATCGTCCCCTATATAGAAACATCGAATGGATGGATACCGGAAGAAGTACCACACCCAGGTTGGCCTTATTATTTGACAGGAGCATGTATTGGTAAATAAAGAACAGTTGTTATTGGGCAAGTCCACACCTGACAAATAAATGCCCTTTAAAGGCAATCTTATCAGAGTTCAGGACGGGGATTTGCAATTTAGAAGGATGAACAAGGATGACAAAGTGACCTTGGATAAGCAAAACGGTCAGAAGTGTCCTGGATTAGCGGGTAATAGTTATAAAAAGAGGCATAGTGTCATACCGCTGGGAAAGAAGCCCTAACTTGTCCGTTTGATCCACATATCACACCTACGGTAGACACATCTGACCCTGCATAGTCGTCATTTCTCTAATGCTTCCTAAACATACAACTCTATAAATGTATTTTAAATGCTGTAATAGTACCTGCCTCAACTGCATCCTCTGGCAGATTTTCCAGTGTGGAATAGTTGCCCCTCATATTTCTATTATCTTCTTTCCCCTCTCATCTTGAATCTATGTCATCTGGTCCAAGCTGGTGCCTATTACATTTCAGGCAACCCTCAACGACGACGTCGCAATCTGTCTTCGACGCGTCCCACACACACACCTGATTAATTACATTTTCTCATCGATTAAACAACCATGTGGTCCCATGAACTAAGATAAATCCAAAGAAGACTGTGGTCAGTTGCAGGACAAAGAACTGTCCTGTTCAAAACTGGCTGAAGGGGCGAATAAAACAAGCGGTTAGCAGAGCAACTTAAGAGAGAGACTGGATGACTTTCGCAGGGTTTAGTACCTGTGGAAGTGTCTCTCGCTGGAACTGAAGACGATTCTTGCGTTGATTCTCCAATTAATGAACCTGTGGTCTGTTCTTCCGTGGACTTCTGGGGATCTGGAATAAATCAACAGGGTCGCGGTCAGGAACAATTATCATTTTCTGAAGTGTGCGCAAGGCACTCGGCGCGTGGCTCTGTGTGTTTGGATGGACTGCAGGCGAGGTATTAATCCCGATTGGGAGACTTTTTCGGCAGGCACTGGTAATAGTACATTGGGAGCAGTTGTTATTGTGTAAATCGACATCTGACAGATGAATATAGATATCTGACGGATGAATAGGACACAGAGGGGCATCTCTGGAGAGACTCCAGTCTGAAGAAGTGTCTCGATCCGAAACGTCACCCATTCCTTCTCTCCAGTGATGCTGCCTGTCCCGCTGAGATACTCCAGCATTCTGTGTCTATATTCATCTGAGTTCCTCCAGCATTTTCTGTCGATCTTCGTTTAATCCAGCACCTGCCGATCCTTCCTGCACACATTGACAGATGAATGTCGTTTAAAGGCCAGATGATCAGAATTCAGGACCGGCATGTTCCAATATGTGGAAGGAAGACGGATGGCAATGTAAGGGTACCTGGGATGACCAAAGATCTCAGAATGCTTCTTGGATTGGAGGATATTAGAATAGAGTTTCGTACCATGGAATTTGGCCCAAAGTTCCCATGCCATCCTGGATATCCCATCTCCGGTAGACCCAGCTGTTAATGATTAGACCATTTCCTTATGTACCTTTCCTATACATGTTTACGAAGGAACTGCAGATGCTGGTTTAAACCAAAATGCTGCAGTCACTCAGCTGGACAGACAACAACTCTGCACTGAAGGAATGGTGGTGGTTCAGGTCTCGACCCAAAATGTCACCCATTCCTCCTATCCAAAGATGCTGCCTGTCCCGCTCAGATACTCCAGCAATTTGTCTCTATCTTCCCAATGTATGTAGCTCTCCAAGTCGTTTTAAAATGTTGCTACATTAACTGACACAACAATCACCTATGGTAGTTTGCTTTTCAATAAACCAATCAATCTCTCAGTTGTGAGGCTGTGCAGAATGAGACACGGGTAACGGGTTTCCAGTAGAAATCTGTGCGGCTCACGCAAAGGCAACTTCCCGTGGCGGTATGGCTGAAGGTGGAGTTTATCCTCTTGGAACAGAGGGAAGGTCAAGGGCCTGTCCCACGAGCATGCGACTGCATGCGGCAAGCGCGACCAAACCGGAAGAGGGGGACACCGCGGAGGTCGAGTGATCCCGTACGAGTTGAGGTGAAGTTCGAGCGAATTCAGCGGGAAGATCGCGCTGGGCATACGCCATCAAAACGCTGCGTACGGCGTCGAGATGCTGCGTACGCCCGTCGAGGCGATGCGTACGTCGTCACTGCGGCTGCGGGCCGGCAGGCCGTTGTCGCGCGAAATATTTGGACTGTGTCAGTTTTTCGGAGCCCCGCGCGATGTCGGGACCACGTTAGGTCGCGCTTGCCGCATGCAGTAGCATGCTCTTGGGACAGGCCCATTACATTTTCTCACCTTCATTGGAAGTAGCTTCTGCGTCGGAACGTTCGTCGCGTGTGGATCGTTGGGCAGTCCCGGACGCTCCAGCTGAAAAACGGAGAGTAGACACAATGAACTGCAGACGCTTGTTTGCCAAAAAAAAGACAGCGTTCTGGAAGAACGCGGGAATCAGGCCGACCCAATAGAATACATGATAAGCGACGTTAAGAGTCGGTATGAATAGTCCGATGAAATGAAGACAGCGATTGTTTCCTTGAGATTCTGCGGGAAAACAGAGCGGGCATGTATCTCTATCAGCATGGATACCGTCCCCTACCCAAGGACACCCAGTCTCGTCCACATACCCTTCCCAGGCGTAAGCAGAAAATTACCAAAGCAGAGAAAGTATGTGGCACCTTTAGGGCCACGGGCCGCTCCTTCACCAACCAATTTGATATTTTCGGGGACTCACATTTCTGTTTTAGAGTTTAGAAGAATTATGTGGGACCTCATTGAAATATACAGAATAGTGAAAGGCTTGGATATAGTGGATGTGTAGAGGATGTTACCACGAGTGGATTAGTCTATGACTAGAGCGCATCATCTCAGAATTAAAGGACATCCTTTTAGTAGGCAATCCGTTAGTTACACGGTTGTGAATCTGCGGAATTTTTTTTGCCATAGAAGGCGGTGGAGGCCGTCAGAGGCTATTTAGAGGCAAAGGTAGATTGATACTTGATAGGTGCAGATCAGCCGTTATGTGGAGAATACAGGAGAATGGGGCTAGGAGGGAGAGATAAATCAGCCATGATTGAATGCGGGAGAAGACTTGATGGGCCATATAACTCAATTCTACTCCAACCACTTATGCCCTTATGACATAACCTCATGAACGTGGCTGAAGGAAGAGTTTATCTTCGTTCGGCAGTGGGAAGACTACTTCATTCTCCCGTTGATCAGAAGTAGAATGAAGATCGGATATACCAATGCGGGCGGATCGTTGGTTGCCGGTTCCCTGGGCAGTCCCGGAAGTTCCATCTGTAAAAAAGAGGAGACGCAACGAATTGCAGATGTTGCTTTAGCAAAGATGGACACAGAGGGGCAACGGAAGAGTTGCAGTCTAACAGTGCGGAGCCTGTAAATTCTTCCTGTGACCGCGTGGGTTTTCACCGAAAACTCCAGTTTTCTCACAAACCCAAAATACGTACAGGTTTGTAGGATATAGTGGTTGTGATTGTATAAATGCAAATTGTCGCTGGTGTGTGTCGGATAGTGTTTGTGTGGGGATCGCTGGTCGGTGCGGACTTTTCTCTAAACGAAAACTAAACGAAAACTATGTTTAGCAGTAACTCGATGGTCAGGCCAAAATAATGGAGACGATGTCCAGTGAAGTTTCAACTCCTACCGCAAGGCCTTGTGAAACAAAGATCGCGACGGATTCCCTGTAGATCTGTGGGAAAATGGACCGGGGAGGCTGATCCGAGGAGCGCCGACAAGTTATAGTAAGAAAGTGAAACAAGGATGGTAAAGTTATGGGCCTGTCCCACGATCATGCGACTGCATGCGGCAAGCGCAACCAAACCGGAAGCGAGGGCCTCGCGGACGTCGAGTGATCCCGTAGGAGTTGACGTGAAGTTCGAGGGAAGGCGTAAGCCGTCAAGACGCTGCGTACGGCGTCGAGACGCTGTGTCGGCGTCGAGACTCTGCGCACGCTCGTCAGCCTCCATGCGGCTGCGGTCCGGCAGGCCGTTGACGAGCGGAATTTTTGGACAGTCAGTTTTTCGGAGCCCCGCGCGATATCGGGACCAGCCCCGCACAACTCCATACGGCTCCGACGATCGAAGTGGCATCGGCCCCACGAGGCCGAACGGCTCAAGCGACCACGTTAGGCCGCGCTTGCCGCATGCAGTCGCATGCCAGTGGGACAGGCCCTTAAAAGTAATTATTTTCATATAACTTTATACCCGAGGATGTGTCTCCCGCTGGTGCAGGTGACGGTCCTTGTGTTGATTCTCCAGTTAATGATCTTGGAGTCCGATTTACTGCAAACGTCTGGTGATCTGGAATAAATGAATAAGGACAGGGTCAGGACGAATGAGCGGATGAAGTGTTTACCCAAATTGTTGCTATTATTGAAAAGGAGCAGGTCACGGTAAACGACAACTTCCCCCTAATGGCGAGCTGATCAGAGTCCAGGACGGGCTTATGTTAGTAAGAAGGATGAACAAGAATGGCAAACGGATGCTTGGGTGGCCAAAGAGGCCAAAGCGCATCCGGAATTATAGGTTCATAGCTATGAAGAGAGGCAGAGGTGCATGCAGCAAGGAGATATGCTGTTCGACCACATGTCCCATCTACGGTAAACCCACCTGATCCTGCATAGTCCTACTTTCTCCAATGCCAGAGGTTGCAGTTGAGGTAGGTACTATTTCGGCATTTAAAACCATTTATAGAGCTGCATATATATGCCCCTGGCCCACTTAGGAACCTGAACGAAAATCTCTGGAGACTTTGCGTCCCACCCAAGATTTCCGTGCGGTTCCCGAAGGTTGCAGGTGGTTGCCGGAGGTTGCAGGTAGTGGAAGCAGGTAGGGAGACTGACAGAACCTTCCGCGAACCTCCGGGAACCGCACGGAAACCTTGGGTGGGGCGCAATGTCTTCAAAGGTTTCCGTTCAGGTTTACTAAGTGGGTCAGGGACATTATTACACTTTCTCATCGACTAAACCACCATTGTGGTTCCCTGAATGAAGTAAAAATCACGGAGGATTGTGAACAGTTGCAGGACAAACAGCCGTCCTGTCCGAAACTGCCAGTATTCGCGATGGGAACAAGCAGTAACTTGGGAGAGAGACTGGTAGACTTTGTTAGGGTTTCATGCCTGAGGTTGTGTCTCTCGCTGGAACATAAGACTGTTCTTGGGTTAATTCTTCAATTAATGATCCTTGGGTCTTTCTTTCTGTAGACGTCTGAGGATCTGAAATGAAGAAACAGGGACGGTCAGGAAGAATGATCAATTTCGGAAGGTTATCTTGCAGTTTTCCTGTGGACAGCTGTGAGTGTCCATTGACGGGTGCGCAAGGCACTTGTAGTGCGGCTTTGTGAGTTTGGATCGTCTCCAGTCGAAGTATTACTCCAGATTGGGAGTATTATTCAGCATTAGCGGGTAATAGTACATTGGGAGCAGTTGTTAATGAATAAGTCGACATCTGACAGATGGGTATAGACTCAAAATGCTGGAGTAACTCAGCGGGACAGGGTGCATGAACAGTCTGGAGAGAGAACAGTCTGAAGAAGGGTTTCGATCCGAAACACCACCCATTCATTCTCTGTCGTGATGCTGCTTGTCCCGCTGAGTTGTTCCAGCAATTCGCGTCTATCTTCCCAATGCATGTAGCTCTCCAAGTGGGTTTAAAATGTTGCTACCTTTAGACAGAGGATCGGAAAGTTCATCGCGTGTGGATCGTTGCTTAGAGGCTGCCGAGGCAGTTCCGGACCTTCCAGCTGAAACAAGAACAGTATGCACAAGGAACTGCAACGGCTTGTTTGTCAAAAAAAATGGACAGAGTTTTGGAAGAACCCGGGGATCGGGCCAATGGAGAACATGATAAGCGACGTTACTGGTCGAGATGAAAAGTGTGACGAAACAAAGACAGCGGTTGTTTCCCTGAGATTGAGCGGGAAGTTGGAGCGGGCAGATATCTGTACTGACCCTCCCCGAACCAAGGACACCCATCCCCATCAACATACCCTTCATAGAAACATAGAAACATAGAAATATAGCCAATGAACTGGCCTCAACTACCTTCTGTGGCAGAGAATATCACAGATTCACCACTCTCCGTGTGAAAAATGTTTTTCTCATCTCGGTCCTAAAAGACTTCCCCCTTGCACTTTAACTGTGAATACTTGTTCTGGACTTCCCCAACATCGGGAACAATTTTCCTGCATCTAGCCTGTCCAACCCCTTAAGAATGTTGTAAGCTTCTATAAGATATCCCCCGAAACTTCTAAATTCTAGCGAGTACAAGCCGAGCCTATCCAATCTTTCTTCATATGAAAGCCCTGCCATCGCACGAATCAGTCTGGTGAACATTCTCTGTAATCCCTCTATGGCAAGAATGTCTTTCCTCAGCTTCCCAGACGTAAGCAGAAAAACAGCCAAACCAGAGAGAATGACAGACAAATCTTGAACCCCGTGTCGCTTCCTCAGCTAACAAATTCATATTCTTTAAGACACACATTTCTGTGTTAGAGTTTAGAAGAAAGAGAGTGGACCTCATTGAAATGTACAGAATAGTGAAAGGCTTGGATGGAGTCGATGTGGAAAGGATGTTTTCACTGGTGGGGGAATCTAGGACTATGGGGCATGGAATCAGAATTAACAGATGTACTTTTAGGAAGGGGATGTGGAGGCATTTATTTTGTCAGTGTGTGGTGAATCTGTGGAATTATTTGTCACAGAGGGCTGTGGAGGAGGACAGTGGAGATTATTAGGGCAGAAACAGGTGGATTCTAGATTAGTCCGGTGTTAGAGGTTACGGAGAGAAGGTACAGTGTGATAAATCAGCCATGGATGAATGGCGGAGTAGACTATATGGGCCGAATATCCTATCCCTATTCTTATCACATATCAACTGATGACACTTATGACAACGATGCCCAGGTATAAAATGGTAGAGAGACTGGATGACTTTCGCGGCGGAAGATACCAGAGGCTGTGCCTCCCGCAGGCACAGAAGATGTTTGCTGGGCAGGTTCTGCAATAAATGATCCTCTGGCCTTTTCTCCTTTGAATGCATGTGCACCAGGAATAAAGAAAGTCAGAAAGTGTCAAATGGAATGAATATTCCCTGAACGCTCTGGCACAGTGCTCACTGTGTGTTCACTGACGGGTGCGCAAGACACTCAACATTTGCCGTGTTGTGTTTGGATGTACAGGCGAAGTACTAACACAGGTTTGGAATATTATTTGGCAGAAGCGAGGGATAATATATCGAGAGCAGTTGTTATTTGGTAAGTCGCAATCTGTCAGATGCGCGTCGTTCAATAGTAAGCTGACCAGAGTTATCTTTCAGACGATATGATATGATTATACTTCTGCAGTTGTATAGGGCTCTGGACAGACCACATCTGGAGTGTTGTGTACATTTTTGGTCTCCTAATTTGAGGAAGGACATCCTTGTGATTCAGGCAGTGCAGCGTCGGTTCACGAGATTAATCCCTGGGATTTCGGGACTGTCATATGAGGAACGACTGAAAAGACTAAGCTTATATTCACTGGAGTTTAGAAGAATGCACTGGACAATCTAGATGCAGGAAACATGTGCCCAATGTTGGGCGAGTCCAGAACCAAGGGCCACAGTCTTAGAATAGAGGGAAGGTCATTTAAGACTGAGGTGAGAAAAAAACATTTCCACCCAGAGAGTTGTGAATTTATGCAATTCCCTGTGACAGAGGGCAGTGGAGACCAAATCACTGGATGGATTTAAGAGATGGTTAGATAGAGCTCTGTGGGCTAGTGGAGTCAAGGGATATGGGGAGAAGGGAGGCGCGGGTTATTGATAGGGGACGATCAGCCATGATCACGATGAATGGCGGTGCTGGCACGAAAGGCCGAATGGCCTCCGCCTATACCTAATTTCTATGTTTCTATGTTCTTAACAAAAAGACCCGTGTTTCGTTGAAGTGCTTTTCATGGTACTTAAAGAAGAATTGACTCACACAGGGTTTGTCGCGAGTGGAAGACCATTGACTGTGTTTGTTGGGGGGGTGGGGGGGGGGGGGGGATGGACGGACGTGACTGATCCTATGCGATTTGGCTGCATGCAATGAAGAGCGAGAGATTCATTGGGAATGGGAGAAAGACAATTAAAAGTTAGGAAAATGTTTTTGCGAGGGGTGATGTGAGAGCGAAATGTGGGAAAGGGTGTAATAGAAGTAGCAATACGGAAAATAATATGTTATAGAGAGACGTAAATGTTACGACAGATTGTGTGATTTTGATTTGTGCATGCGTGCATGTGTGTGTGTGTGTGTGTGTGTGTGTGTGTGTGTGTGTGTGTGTGTGTGTGTGTGTGTGTGTGTGTGTGTGTGTGTGGGGGGGGTGTGTGTGTGTGTGTGTGTGTGTGTGTGTGTGTGTGTGTGTGTGTGTGTGTGTGTGTGTGTGTGTGTATGTGTGTTTGCGTAATTATGCGTGCGTTTAGAGAGAGCGGGAGAGAAGCAGGTGACATACACGCACACAGAAGCAGGAATGGAGATTGCGATCACTGTGACAAATGCCTTGCACTCACCCCCTCCCCCTCCGCCTCTCCCTTCCATCTCCCTCCACCTACCCCGTTGATTAGAGTCCATCAACTGATCTCACGAGGACCACATTTCTCATTGCTTACGCCTTTTTATCTCGTTGTTGTCTACCAACATTCACAATGTGTCCACAATCCTTCTTCGAACACCGACATCACACGCAACTAGCCATTTATACTCCCTCGCCGATGAAACCCACGTGGTTCGCTGAACCATCAGCAATTGGTTTGTGCATGAAGAAACTGCTGATGCTTGTTATCCCCGGAAAATAGTCACACATTGGTGTGGTAACTCATGCAGACAGGCAGCATCTCTGGAGAGAAGGAATGGGTGAAGTTTCGGACAAGACCTTTCTTCTAGTGGGGTACCGCAAGGGTCGGTGCTGGGACCGCAGCTATTTACAATATACAATACATCAATGATTAGATGAAGCGATTCAAATTAACATTAGCACATTTGCAGATGACACAAAGCTGAATGGCAGTATGAACAGTGAGGAGGATGCTGAAAGAATGCAGGGTGATTTGGAAAGGTTGGTGAGTTGGCAGATGCAGTTTAATGTGGATAAATGTGAGTGTATCCACTTTGGTAGCAAAAACAGGAAGGTAGATTATTATCTAAATGGTGTCAAGTTGAGAAAAGGAGAAGTACAACGGGATCTGGGGGTCCTTGTTCATCAGTCAATGAAAGTAAGCATGCAGGTACAGCAGGCAGTTAAGAAAGCGAATGGCATGTTGGCCTTTATAACAAGAGGAGTTGAGTATAGGAACAAATAGGTCCTGTAGTGGTGTAGGGCCCTAGTGAGACCACACCTGGAGTATTGTGTGCAGTTTTGGTCCCCTAATTTGAGGAAGGACAATATTGCTATTGAGGGATTGCAGCGTAGGTTTACAATGTTAATTCCCGGGATGGCGGGACTATCATTTGCTGAGAGAATGGAGCAGCTGGGCTTGTACACTCTGGAATTAAGAAGGACGAGAGACGATCTTATTGAAACAGTTTAGATTGGGTTTGGACACGCTAGAGGCGGGAAACATGTTCCCGATGTTTGGGGAGTCCAGAACCAGGGGCACTGTTTATCAATAAGGAGTAAGCCATTTAGAACGGAGATGAAGAGACACCTTTTCACACAGAGAGTTGTGAGTCTGTGCATTTCTCTGCCTCGGAGGGCGGTTGAGGCCCGTACTCTGGATAATTTCAAGAGAGAGCTAGATATGGCTCTTAAAGATAGCGGAGTTAGGGTATATGGGGAGAAGACAGGAACGGGGTACAGATTGGGGATGATCAGCCATGATCAGATTGAATGACGGTGCTGGCTCGAAGGGCCGAATAGCCTACTCCTGCACCTTTTGTCTGTTGTCTACAGTCTATTGTCTATTCAGATTCAAGGAGGATTATGGTCAGTTGCAGAACAAACAAACAAATAAGGTCATAAGTGATACGAGCAGAATTAGCCCATTCGCCCCATCAAGTCTACTCCGCCATTCAATCATGGCTGATCTATCTCTCCCTTATAACTCAATTCTCCTGCCTCCCCCCTTAACTTCTGCCACATGTACTAATCAACAATCTATCTATCTGCATTATAGATATACGATGACTTGGCTTCCCCAGCCTGCCGTGGCAAATATTCCAACAGATGCATTACCCTCCGACTAAAGAAATTAATCCGAGAAGAACGCCCTTTAAAACTGAGGTTATGACCTCGAGTTCTAGACTCTCCCACTCATGAGAGTCCCAGACTCTCCCACTCATAGTAACATTCTCACCACATCCATTGTATCCAAACCTTCTGTATGTTCCAAGCTATTCTGTATGTTTCAATGAGGCCTCCCCTCATTCTTGTCAACTCGAGCGAGCACAGGCCCGGCGCCGACAAAAGCTCATCGTGGGTGAAAGTACTCAAAGGTAAGGAATTGGGGGAATCTGCCCTTGTGTTTGCTTTTTACGTGCATTTTATAAAGTAATTGGTAATGGCCTACAATTGTCGGCTGATCAGGAAAGTTTAGATCGATGGGTTCCACAGTGACATGCTAATTTAGATTCAGAGTCGACCTCCTCACAAGAGAGTGTCGTGGTGGTAGGGACATTATTCCGGCTAGATTGTGCCCATTGGAATTCCACAGGATACTTCCTGGGATCTGTGTTGTTGATGGGATGAACGACTTGAATTGAAACTGGTCAACTCGTCCATTTCCACCCAAACCGCCCCCTCATCATATACTTTCCCCTGCAAACAGATGAGATGCAACACCTAGTCCCTATACCTTCCGCCCCTCGACTCCGTCCAAGGACCCCGACAACCTTTTCTGGTGAGGCAGTGGTCACTTGGACCTCCTCCAACCCCTACCACTGTAAGTGTGCTTTCCCAATCCACCCAGACAATAATACTCCCGCCACTCTTTACTCTCTCTCCTACCTTACTCTGAATCTCATATACATAAATCTAGACCTCGTCACATTCCAGACACCCTCCTCGCCGCACGACAGACTAAACTCCGCACAATCCTAACCCCCTTCTTCGTTCACTTTCGTCCCACTTATCCCCATGACAAACTTCCTCCTACCCTTCCCCCCACCCCCGCATTACTCCAGACTCCGAACTGCCCTTTAGTTTGGTTTAGTTTAAGTTAGAGATACAGCGCGGAAACATGCATTTCGACCCACCGAGTCCGCACTGATCAGCGATCCCCACATATTATCACAATCCTACGCACGCTAGGGCCAATTTCCACTAACACCAAGCCAATTTAACCTACAAAACTGTACGACGTTGGAGTGTAGGAGGAAACCGAATTTCTCTGAAGAAACCCACGTAGGTCACGTGGAGAACTTACACACTACGTACAGACAGCACCCATACACTGGACCAAACCCGGATCTCCAGTGCTGCAAGCGCTGTACCGCTGCGCCATCGTGCCACTCAGATTTTTTTCAACAGATTCCTTCACCATCATCACCCCAGATCTTCTCCGCCCTCTGTCAGATAGCACACATCCTTTGGAATTACGCTAATTTACCCTTCGCCAACTGACAGGTAGCTTTGATTCAAACAAGAGGACATGACTTCAGAATTAAGGGACAGAGTTTTGGGGTAACATGAGAGGGAACTTCTTTACTCAGAGAGTGGTAGCTGTGTGGAATGAGCTTCCAGTGGAAGTGGTGGAGGCAGGTTCGATTTTATAATTTAAAAATAAATTGGATAGGTATATGGATGGGAAAGGAATGGAGGGTTATGGTCTGAGTGCAGGTAGATGGGACTAGGGGAAAATAAGTGTTCGGCACGGACTTGTAGGGCGGAGATTGCATGCTTCCGTGCTGTAATTGTTATATCGTTATATGGTTTTACGGTTTGGGTGAAGAACCTTATCCGACGACGCCGATATTAATACCTGAGCATGCATCCGCGGCTGTGGGGAAATTCCCTAGGGGTTCGGTCGTTCTGTCAAAATATTCCTGTCTTGGTAGGGATGCTGGGTCTGTAATAAAGAAAGGGACGACAATTCTCGATGAGAATGCAATTCTGGATTTGTATGGTGAAGAGGCAATTTTGGATTTAGTGTTGCGGGGAAGGCAATTCTGGATTTAGTGTTGTGTAATTGACCGGATTTGATCAGGGAGCTTAAGGTTTAGGAGCCATTAGGATGTAGTGACCATAATACGATAAGTTTTATTCTACAATTTTAGAAGGAGAAGGGTAAATCGGAGTTGTCAGTATTAAAGTTGAATAAGGGGGACTATGGGGCCATGAGGGAGGAGCTGGCCAAAGATGACTGGAAAGATACCCTAGCAGGGATAATAGTGGAACAACAATGGCATGTATTTCTGGGGATAATATAGAAGGTGCAGTATCAGTTCATTCCAAAGCGGAAGAAACATTCCAACGGGAATAACGGGCGGCCGTGGATGACAAGGGAAGTCAGGGACAGTATAAAAATATAAGGGGAAAAGAACAACACAGCAAAGATGAGCGGGAAACCAGAGGATTGTGTAGCGTTGAATGGGCAGCAGGAGATAACCAAAAAGGCAATACGGGGAGAAAAGTTGAGGTACGAAGGTATGCTAGCCAAGAATATAAGGCAGGATAGTAAAAGTGTATTTAAGTATGTGAAGAGGACAACAACAGTTAAGACCAAAGATGGACTTTTAAAGTCTGAAAAGAGTGAAAATATTATGGAGATCAAGGAAACGGCAGATGAGTTGAACAGGTGCTTTGGATCCGTCGTTACGAAGGAGGACAGAAACTATCTTCCTTGTGTACTAGTGGCCAGAGGATCTGGGGTGACGGAGGAGCTGAAGGAAATCCACATTAGACATGAAATGGTGTTGTGTAGACTGATGGGACTGAAGGCTAATAAAATCCCAGGGCCTGATGGTCTGCATCCCAGGGTACTTAAGGAAGTGGCTCGAGAATCCGTGGACGCATTGTGATTAATTTCCAATGTTCTATAGATTCAGGATCGGTCCCTGTGGATTGGAGGGGAGCTAATGTTATCCCACTTTTTAGGAAAAGCGGAGCAGAGAAATCAAGGAATAATACACGACTTCGCCTGACATCGGTGGTGGGGAAGACGCTGGCATTAATTATGAAAGGTGAAATAGTGGCACATT
Source organism: Amblyraja radiata (assembly GCF_010909765.2). Lineage (NCBI taxonomy): Eukaryota > Metazoa > Chordata > Chondrichthyes > Rajiformes > Rajidae > Amblyraja > Amblyraja radiata. The sequence goes on from NC_045995.1 coordinate 429,291, forward strand.
TGGATTGCAGTAACAGGATCTGTCCGAGTCAGCATGGATTTGCGAAGGGGAAATCATGCTTGACTATTCTTCTGGAATTTTTTGAGAATTTAACTAGGAAATCGGACAAGGTAGAGCCAGTGGATGTAGTGTACCTGGACCTTCAGAAAGCATTTGATAAGGTCCCACATCGGTCATTAGTGGGCAAAATTAGGGCATGTGGTATTGAGGGTAGAGCGCTTACATGGATAGAAAATTGGTTGGCAGACAGGAAACAAAGTATAGGGATTACGGGTCTCTTTCAGAATGACAGGCAGTGACTAGTTGTGTACCGCAAGACTCGGTGCTGGACCATAGCTATTTACAATTTACATCAATGATTCAGGTGAAGGGAATGAAAGTAACATTAGCAAATTTGCAGATACACAAAGCTGGGTGGCAGTTTGTACGGAGGATGCATTTGGCCCTCAATGTGATCATGGCTGATCATCGCAAATCAGTACCCCGTTCGTGCCTTCTCCCCATATCCCCATGACTCCGTTATTTTTAAGCCATATCGAGCTCTCTCTTGAAATCATCCAGATAACCTGCCTCCACCGGCCTATGAGGCAGATAATTCCACAGACTCACCACTCCTACCTCGTCTCCGTTCGAAACGGCTTACTCCTTATTCTTAAACTTTGGCCCCTGGTTCTGGACTCCCCAACATCGGGAACATGTTTCCTGCTTCTAGTGCGTCCAAGCCCTTAACAATCTTATATGTTTCCATGAGAACCCCTCACATCCTTCTAAACTCTAAACTAGTGTACAAGCCCAGCTGTTCCATTCTCTCAGCATATGACAGTCTCGCCATTGCGGGAATTAACCTTGTAAACCTACGATGCATTCACGCAATAGCAATAATGTCCTTCCTCAAATTAGGGGACCAAAACTGCACACAATACTCCAGGTGTGGTCTCACTGGGGCTCTGTACAACTGCAGAAGGACCTCTTTGCCCTTATATTCGATTCCTATTGTTATATAGGCCAACATGCCAATCGCGGACTTCGATGTCTGCTGTACCTGCATGCTTACTTTCATACCTTACACGTCCTTATCAATTTATCTCCCTCTCCCTTGACACCAGTCTGGAGAAGGGTCTCACCCGGAACACTCACCAATTTCTTCTCTCCATATATGCTGCATGTTCCCGGTGCTACTCCGTAATTTTTTGTCTATGTACTTTATTCTTCTATATTCCACGCTGTATTGTTATTTATTCCTCTTATAAACTTCTATGCTGTATTGTTAGACGCTCTTCCCCACTACAGATTCTATGCTGCCCACTCCAGATTCTATACCTGAACTTGAAGACACTGCTGCGTCACCGGTCAAACCCTGGCCAAAATCTGCGGCCGTTGCTCCCTGGGGTTCCAGAGTTGTGTTCTTCGGTGGAACTGCGAAGAAGTGAATGGAGGTTGGACGGGGAATGCAGAAGAGTAACAATACATTGAACAGCTGTTCACGAGGAACGTCAGCTGCAGAAACGAAGAACCATCAGTCGGTTCTAAAGCCAATAGCCAAAATAGTTCGCAAGTTACACGTTTGTACGCATCCCTCCTACCAAAACCCATAACCTTTTCTACCCCATTGCAGAATCCTTTCCCAATCTAATCCAGCCAATCATACTCCCGCCACTCTATACTCTCTCCTACCTGACTCTGAATCTCTTATACCTCAATCTAGACCTCCTCCCACTACAGATACACCGCAGTCTACCCTCTGCACAATCCTAACCCTCTCGTTCGTTCACTGCCGACCCACTCATTCCTCATTACAAACTCCCTCCTTCATTTCCCCCACCTCACTCCAGACTCCGAATTGTCCTTTAATTTGGTTTACTTTAAGTTGGAGATACAGCGCTGAAATATGCATTTCGACCCACCGAGTCCCCACTGATCAGCGATCCCCACATATTATCACAACCCTACGCACGCTAGGGACAATTTCCACTAATACCAAGCCAATTTTACCTACAAAACTGTCCGACGGTGTAGTGTGAGAGGAAATCGAATTTCTCTGAAGAAGGACACGAGGAGAACGTACAAACTCCGTTCAGCGAGCACCCATACACTGGACCAAGCCGGGGCTCCAGTGCCGCAAGCGCTGTTAGGCAGCCATCTACCGCTGCGGCATCGTGCCTCCCAGATTCTTTTTCAACAGATTCCTTCACCATCATCACCGCAGACCCTCTCCGCCCTCTGTCAGATAGCACAAATCCTCTCGAATCACACTACTTTACCATTCGCCAACTGACAGGTAGCTTTGGGGGAAGAACCTTGTCCGAACAAGCCTATATTAATACCTGAGCTGGAATCCGGGGCTATGGAGAAATTATCTAGGGGTTCGGTCGGTGTTTCAACATATTCCCGTCTTGGTTGGGATTCTGGATCTGTAATAAAGAAAGAGAAGGCAGTTCCCGATGAAAAGGCAATTCTGGATTTGTGTTGTGATGAAGGCGATTCTCGATTTAGTGTTGTGTAATGAACCGGATTTGTTAAGGGAACATGAGGTTAAGGAGCCATTAGGATGCAGTGACCATAATATGATAAGTTTTATTCTACTATTTAAGAGCGAGAATGTCAAATCGGAGTGGTCAGTATTATAGTTGAACAAAGGGGACTATGAGGCCATGAGGGAGAATGGCCAAAGATGACTGGAACGTTGCCCTAGCTGGGATGACAGTGAAACAACAATGGCTTGTATTTCTGGGGATAATACAGGTGCAGTATCAGTTCAGTCCAAAAATGAAGACAGATTGCAACGGGAGTAAGGGGCGACCGTGGTTGACAAGGGAAGTCAGGGACCATATAAACATAAAAGGGAAGAAGCACAACACAGCAAAGATGAGCGGGAAACCAGAGGATTATGTCACGTTGTATGGGCAGCAGAAGATAACCAAATAGGCAATACGGGGAGAAAAGGTGAGGTACGAAGGTAAGCTAACCAAGAATATAAAGGAAGATAGTAAAAACTTCATTTAGTATGTGAAGAGGAAAAAATTGTTGACCAAAGTTGGACTCTTAAAGGCTGAAAATGTGATTTACTATGGGGAACAAGGAAATGGCAGACGAGTTGAACAGGTACTTTGGACCCGTCTTCACTAAGAAGGACACAAACAATCTTCATTATGTACCAGTGGCCAGGGGAGTTGGGGTCACGGAGGATCTGAAATAAATCCACATTAGACAGGAAATGGTGTTGAGTAGACTGACGGGTCTGAGGGCTGATACAACCACAGATGGTCTGCATCCCAGGGTATTGAAGTAAGTGACTCGAGAAGTGTGGTCGCATTGTGAGTATTTTCCAATGTTCGATAGATTAAGTTCCTGTGGATTGGAGGGTAACAAAATGTTATCATACTTTTTAGGAAAGGCGCAAGAGAGAAACAAGAAATTATAGTCGACTTCGCCTGACATCGGTGGTAGGGAAGATGTTGGAATAAATTATAAAAGATGAAATAGCGGCACATTTGAATTGCAGTAACAGGATCGGTCCGAGTCAGCATGGATATTTCGCTTGAGCGTCTTACACACCAGCGTTATAGACAATAGACACTAGACAATAGGCAAAAGGTGAAGTAGTAGGCCAATTGGCCCTTCGAGCAAGCACCGCCATTCAATGTGATCATGGCTGATCATCCCCAATCACTACCCAGTTTCTGCCATCTACCCATAACCCCTGACTCCGCTATTTTTAAGAGCCCTTTCTAGCCCCTCTTGAAAGCATCCAGTGAAGCTGCCTCCAGCGCCGAGGCAGATAATTCCACAGAATCACCACTCGCTGTGAATATGAACTTATCTAACTTCAAGTAACCTGTGATTTCCCTCACTCACCATTACTCCCCCTTCCCAGTTTTCCGACCAGTCTTACACTCCCAGTCTTACTTTCTCCCAGCAAACAAAGGTATCTTCTACATTTTCCTTGATCTGTATTTCCTTTGTCTTGTTTTCACACCATCCCCATCCTTATCCATGTATCTCCTTTTCCCCTGATATCAATCTGAATAATGTTTTAGACCCGAAACGTCACTCATTCCTTCTCTCCAGAGACACTGCCTGTCCCATTGAGTTGGTTCAACATTTTATGTCTACCTTTGAATGGCTTGGTTGGTACAGTTTGCATGAATCATCAAATTCGGCTGAGTTGGGGATAGCGAGTTATGTTGTCAGCATTGACAGCGGGATATGGAAAAGCTACAGAAATGGCCGAAAAAATAACGGGTGGATATTAGTCCGAGCAAGTTGCTGTATTTTGGGAAGTCGGATGTAAGCGGAAAGTATACAGATAATGCACCCCTTCATTGATGCACAGAGGTGATTTGAGGTCCACGTCCACATCTCAATGGACGGCACCACAGAAACTGATAGAATGGTGAAGAATTCGTATGGTATTTCTTTGACGTCCTCTGTCAGGGCATTGATGATAAAACTAACGCTGTCATGTTGCAGATTCATAGGACTTTAGTGGCGTTCGACTTGGAGCCGCTTGTGCGGTGCTGTCCAGCACATGGCAGGAATGATGAGAAAACTTTGGAAAGGATGCACACTACGTTTTTCAGCATGCTGCATATATTCGAGGCGACGAGGAGACATTGGGCAGACAGACAGTGTTGTCTCCGGAGGTCGGAGGTGAAAGGGACACGAGATAATATTATGTAAAACTACGAGAGAAATTCAAAGGTTAGGCAGTCAGAATTTATTTGCCAACAGAGTAGAAATGTGAAATACTTGAGGGCATAGCTTTAACATGAGATGGCCAATGTTTAAAGCAGTGGTGCGGCTCAGGTTCGTTTACAGGGAAGGTGCTGGGTTCCTGTAACGCGCTGCCAGAGGTCGTGATAGTTCAGATACGCGTCTAATATTCAAGCCTTTGAGATAGACACATGCATATGCATGGAAAAGAAGGTATGAATTATGTGCAGGTAGAGTATGTTACTTTAACTTGACGTCATGTTTAGTTTAACATGTTAACATTAGTGTAACTTGACGTCATGCACAATGTGAGCTGCATGTCCTGTCCCTGGGTAGTAAGGAATTGCAGATGCTGGTTTAAAGCGAAAACTGACACAACATGAGTCCGATTACATTTTATCTCTGTTGTTAGCTTCTCCCCAGCCAGCAATTCTACATTTTCCTGCATCTCCAATCCGTGTATCCTATATGCATGCATTACACTTGCTTATCAATGCATCTCCCTCTCCCTTGACACCAATCTGGTGAAGGTTCTCACCCGGAACCCTCACTAATTTCTTCTCTCCAGAGATGCTGCATGTCCCGCTGAGCTACTCCGTCATTTAGTGTCTATGTCCTTTATTCTTCTACATTGTACGCTGTATTGTTATTTACGCCTTGTATAAACTTCTATGCTGTGTGGTTATTTGCTCCTCCCCACTCCAGATCTCTGCCGCCCGCTCCAGATTCTATACCTGAACTTGCAGACACTGCTGTGTCACCGGTCAAACCCTGGCCAAAATCTGCAGTCGTTGCTCCCTGGGGTTCTTGAGTTGTGTCCGTCGGTGGATCTGGGAAGAATGGAGGTGGGGCAGGGAATGTAGAAGAGTAACAACACATTGAACAGCTGTTCACGAGGAACGTCGGCTGCAGAAAAGAAGAACCATCAGTCGGTTCTAAAGCCAATAGTCAAAATGCTTCGCAAGTCACACGTCTCGTTTTGACCGTTCACCCAAACATAATCCACGCTATGTGACCTTGTTTATCCACACTAGTCGAATATTTCCTACATGGCTGAATCCTTCTTTCGACCCACTGAGGCCGCATCGACCTCGGGTTAATTTTGCCTCCACACCCAAACAATTATCCGCCAAATCTGTAGGTCTTTGCAAAGTGGGAGGAAACCCAAGATATTGGAGAAAACCACGCGATCACAGGGGGAACGTACAAACTCCGTGCAGACACCACCCGTAATCAGAAGATAGACACACAATGGTTGAGTAACTCAGCGGGAAAGGCAGATTTCCAGGAGAGAAGGCATGGGTGACGTTTCGGGTCGAGACCTCTCCTCAGCTTCCCATTCATTGTCTCCGGGAATGCTGCCTGTCCCGCTGAGTTACTCTAGCATTTTTCTGTGTAGCGTCGGTTGAAACCATCATCTGCAGTACCTTCCTACACCAACAGTAGTCAGCATCGCACACGGGACCCGGAGCACTGGCGTTGTTCGGCAGCAACTCTACGGCTGCGCCCCCGTGTAGCCACTATCCTGCGTCCCTTTATTCCTTCCTGGAGTCATTCGTGCCCCTACACACTTTTAACTCACATTCTTCACCATACAGTCCCTGTTCCCAAGTGTCTGCGAGTCATCAAAACACATTACCCTCAAGCTCTCTCTTTACCTTCGTCCTGCACGCCATATCTCGTTCCCTCCTTATCTCGCTTTATCTCCTTCTACGCTCATTCCCTCCAATCTGAACCTCCACATATTTTCCATTGGCGCGTTGCCTCATTACTTCAACCCAACCAATCCATACCCACCAGTCTCCAACCAAGGCAGCCTCTTCCCACTCTTCATCTCTTCCGCACTCCATACCCGCGCTCTTTCACCTCAATACCCACTCTTCATCACAACCCAGCCCGCTCCTCCCCCTCCAGAAGTTGTAATCCACACCACTTCAGACACTCACTTCCCGCACTCCAGGCTGCCAATCGACTGAATGCAACCATTCTCCCTGTGCTCCACATTCCCTCCTACCAAAACCCATAACTCTTCCTAACCCATTGCACTCATTTCCCAATCCACTCCAGAAAATCATACTCCCGCTACTCTACACTCTCTCCTACCTTACTCTGAGTCCCTTATACCTCCATCTAGACCGTATCCCAGTACAGACTCGCCGCAGTCTACCCTCTGCACTATCCTAACCCTCTCCTTCGTTCACTGCCGACCCACTCATTCCCCATTACAAACTCCCTCCTTCATTTCCCCCCACCCCCACCTCACTCCAGACTCAGAATTGTCCTTTAGTTTGGTTTACTTTAAGTTGGAGATACAGCGCGGAAATATGCATTTCGACCCACCGAGTCCGCACTGATCAGCGATCCCCACATATTATCACAATCCTACGCACGCTAAGGACAATTTCGACTAATACCAAGTCAATTTTACCCACAAAACTGTACGACGGTGGAGTGTGAGAGGAAACCGAATATCTCTGAAGAAGGACAAAAGGAGAGCGTACAAACTCCGTTCTGTGAGCACCCATATACTGGACCAAGCCCGGGTGTCCAGTGCCGCAAGCGCTGTTAGGCAGACATCTACCGCTGCGGCATCGTGCCTTCCATATAACCATATAACCATATAACAATTACAGCACGGAAACAGGCCATCTCGGCCCTACAAGTCCGTGCCGAACAACCTTTTCCCTTAGTCCCAACTGCCTGCACTCATACCATAACCCTCCATCCCCTTCTCATCCATATGCCTATCCAATTTATTTTTAAATGATACCAACGAACCTGCCGCCACCACTACCACTGGAAGCTCATTCCACACCGCTACCACTCTCTGAGTAAAGACGTTCCCCCTCATGTTACCCCTAAACTTCTGTACCTTAATTCTGAAGTCATGTCCTCTTGTTTGAATCTTCCCTATTCTCAAAGGGAAAAGCTTGATCACGTCAACTCTGTCTATCCCTCTCATCATTTTAAAGACCTCTATCAAGTCCCCCCTTAACCTTCTGCGCTCCAGAGAATAAAGACTTAACTTATTCAACCTATCTCTGTAGCTTAGTTGTTGAAACCCAGGCAACATTCTAGTAAATCTCCTCTGTACTCTCTCTATTTTGTTGACATCCTTTCTATAATTGGGCGACCAAAATTGTACACCATACTCCAGATTTGGTCTCATCAATGCCTTGTACAATTTTAACATTACATCCCAGCTTCTATACTCAACAGATTCCTTCACCATCATCACCGCAGACCCTCTCCGCCATCTGTCAGATAGCACAAATCCTCTAGAATCACACTATTTTACCCTTCGCCAACTGGCAGGTAGCTTTGGGGGAAGAACCTTGTCCGACCAAGCCTATATTAATACCTGAGCTGGCATCCGGGGCTGTGGAGAAATTATCTAGGGGTTCTGTCGTTGTGTCAACATATTCCCGTCTTGGTAGGGATTCTGAATCTGTAATAAAGAAAGAGGAAGCAGTTATCGATGAAATGGCAATTCTGGGTTTGTGTTGTGAAGAAGGCGATTCTGGAATTAGTGTTGTGTAATGAACCGGATTTGTTAAGGGAACTTGAGGTTAAGGAGCCATTATGATGTAGTGACCATAATATGATACGTTTTATTCTACTATTTAAGAGCGAAAATGGCAAATCGGAGTTGTCAGTATTACCGTTGAACAAAGGGAACGATGGAGCCATGACGGAGGATGGCCAAAGATGACTGGAAAGATGCCCTAGCTGGGATGACTGTGGAACAACAATGGCAGGTATTTCTGGGGATAATACAGAAGGTGCAGTATCAGTTAATTCCAAAGATGAATAAAGATTGCAACGGGAGAAAGGGGCGACCGTGTTTGACAAGGGAAGTCAGGGACCGTATAAACATAAAAGGGAGGAAGCACGACACAGCAAAAATGAGCGGGAAACCAGAGGATTATGTCACGTTGTATGGGCAACAGAAGATAACCAAATAGACAATACGGGGAGAAAAGATGAGGTACGAAGGTAATCTAGCGAAGAATATAAAGGAGGATAGTAAAAACGTATTTAAGTATGTGAAGAGGACAACAATAGTTAAGACCAAAGATGGACTCATGAAGGCTGAATAAGTTGAATTTATTATGGGGATCAAGGAAATGGCAGATGAGTTGAACAGGTACTTTGGATCCGTCTTTACTAAGAAGGACACAAACAATCTTCATTATGTACCAGTGGCCAGGGGATTTGGGGTGACGGAGGAACTGAAAGAAATCCACATTAGACAAGAAATGGTGTTGGGTAGACTGATGGGACTGAAGGCTGATAAAACCCTGATGGTCTGCATCCCAGGGTACTTAGGGAAGTGGCTCGAGAAATCGTAGATGCATTGTGATTATTTTACAATGTTCTATAGATTCAGGTTCGGTTCCTGGGAGTTGGGGGCTAGCTAGTTTTATCCCACTTTTTAACAAAGGCGGAAGAGAGAAACAAGGAATTATAGACGACTTCGCCTGACATCGGTGGTGAGAAAGAGGTTGGAATTAATTATAGAAACATAGAAACATAGAACATTCTAGAGCGTACAAGTCAAGTCTATCCAGTCTTTCTTCATATGAAAGTTCTGACATCCCAGGAATCAATCTGGTGAACCTTCTCTGTACTCCCTCTATGGGAAGAATGTCTTTACTCAGATTAGGAGACCAAAACTGTACACAATACTCCAGGTGTGGTTTCACCAGGACCCTGTACAACTGCAGTAGAACCTCCCTGCTCCTATACTCGAATCTCATTGCTATGAATGCTAACATACCATTCGCTTTCTTCACTACCTGCTGCACCTGCATGCCTACTTTCAATGACTGGTGTACCATGACACCCAGGTCTCGTTGCATATCCCATTTTCCAAATCGGCCACCATTCAGATAAAAGTCTACTTTCTTGTTTTTGCCACCAAAGTGGATAACCTCACATTTATCCACATTATATTGCATCTGCCATGCATTTGCCCACTCACCCAGCCTATCCAAGTCACCTTGCAGCCTCCTCGCCGCTAACACTGCCCCCCAGCATCGTGTCATCCGCAAACTTAGAGATGTTGCATTCAATTCCCTCGTCCAAATCATTAATATATATTGTAAATAGCTGGGGTCCCAGAACTGAGCCTTGCGTTACCCCACTCGTCACTGCCTGCCATTGTTGAAAAGGACCCGTTTACTCCTGCTCTTTGCTTCCTGTCTGCCAGCCAGTTCTCTATCCACATCAATACTGAACCCCCAATACCGCGTGCTTTACGTTTGTATACTAATCTCTTATGTAGGACCGTGTCGAAAGTCTTCTGAAAGTCCAGATATAACACATGCACTGTTCTCCCTTATCCACTCTACTTGTTACATCCTCGAAATATTCTATAAGATTCGTCAGACATGATTTACCTTTCATAAATCCATGCTGACTTTGTCCAATGATTTCACCACTTTTCAAATGTGCTGCTATCCCATCTTTAATAACTGACTCTCGCAGTTTCCCCACTACCGATGTTAGACTAACTGGTCTGTAATTTCCCGTTGTCTTTCTCCCTCCCTTTTAAAAAAGTGTGGTTACATTAGATCAGTAATCTGACTCCCAGTACATTTTGCTTCTGTTTCATTAGTTGGTACCTTCTCCCAGGTAACAATGATATTTTCTACATTTTCCTTGATCTGTATTTCCTTTGTCCTGTTTTCACACCATCCCCATCCTTATTCATGTACCTCATTTTCCCCTGATATCATTCTGAAGAATGTTTTCGACCCGAAACGTCACTCATTCCTTCTATCCAGAGACACTGCCTGTCCCATTGAGTTGGTCCAACATGTGATGTCTATCTTTGAATGGGTTGGTACATTTTGCATGAATCACCAAATTCGGCTGAGTTGGGGATAGCGAGTTATGTTGTCAGCATAGACAGCGGGATATAGAAAAGCTACAGAAAATGGCGAAAAAATAGCGGATGGATATTAGTCCGAGCAAGTAGTTTTTTTGCGGAAAAATCGGATGTAAGACGAAAGTATACAGTGAACTCAACCCTTCATTGATGCACAGAGGTGATTTGAGGCCCACGTCCACATCTCCAAGGACGTTTCCACAGACACGGTGAAAAATCTGTATGGTATTTCCTTGCCGTCGTCTGTCAGGGCATTGATGACAAAGCTAAGGCGGTCATGTTGGAGCTTCATAGAACTTTACTTGCGTTCGACTTGGAGCCGCTTGTGCGGTGCTGTCCAGCACATGGCAGGAATGATGAGAAAACTTTGGAAAGGATGCACACTAAGATTGTCAGCATGCTACACGTATTCGAGGCGATAGGGAGAGACTGGGCTGACATACACTGTTAGCTCCGGAGGTCGGAGGTGAAAGGGACACGAGATAAAATTATGTAAAACTACGAGAGAAATTGATAGGTTAGGCAGTCAGAATTTATTTTGCAAGAGAGTAGAAATGTCAAAGATTTGAGGGCAGACAGTAGCTTTAACATGAGATGGCCAATGTTTAAAGCAGTGGTGCGGCTCAGGTTCAGTTACAGGGAAGGTGCTGGGTGCCTGGAACGCGCTGCCAGGGGTCGTGATAGTTCAGATACGGGTCTAATATTCAAGCCTTTGAGATAGGCACATGCATATCAAGGAAAAGAGGGTATGAATTATGTGCAGGTAGTGTATGTTACTTTAACTTGACGTCATGTTTAGTTTAACATGTTAACATTAGTGGAACTTGACGTCATGCACAATGTGAGCCGCATGTCCTGTTCCTGGGTAGTAAGGAACTGCAGATGCTGGTTTAAACCGAAACCTGACACAACAAGTGTCCGACTACATTTTATCTCAGTTGTTAGCTTCTCCCCAGCCAACAACTCTACATTTTCCTTCATCTCCAAACCGTGTATTCTATTTTCATACCTTACACTTCCATATCAATGTATCTCCCTCTCCCCTGACAGTAATCCGGAGAAGGGTCTCACCCGGAACCTTCACCAATTTCTTCTCTCCAGAGATGCTGCATGTCCCGCTGAGCTACTCCGTCATTTTCTGTTTATGTCCGTTATTCATCTATATTCTACGCTGTATTTTATTTACCCCTCGTATGAACGTATATGCTGTATTGTTATATGCTCCTCCCCACTCCAGATTCTATGCTGCCCGCTCCAGATTCTATAACTGAACTTGCAGACACTGTTTTGTCTCTGGTCAAACCCTGGCCAAAATCTGCAGCCGTTGCTCCCTGGGTTGTGTCCGTCGGTGGATCTGGGAAGAAATGAATGGAGGTGGGACAGGGAATGTAGAAGTGTAATAACACATTGGACAGCTATTCATGAGGAACGTCAGCTGCAGAAACGAAGAACCATCAGTCGGTTCTAAAGCCAATAGTAAAAATGTTTCGCAGGTCACATGTCTCGTTTTGAACGTTCACTGGAACACAATCCACGCTACGCGACCTTGTTTTTCCACACAAGTCGAATCTTTCCTACATGGCTTAATCCTTCTTTAGTTTAGTTTAGTTTAGTTCAGTTTAGTTTCGTATAGTTTCGTTTCATTTAGTTTAGTTTAGTTTAATGTAGTTTAGTTTAGTTCTGTGTCCCGCTCCCTGCCATGCCTGCCCTTCACCGCACATGGTGTCTGAGACGGACTGGCAAAATCATTAAGGATCCCTCATATCCCAACACTGGACTGTTTGCCCTCCTCCCATCAGGGCGGCGGTACAGGAGCCTCAGGTCTCGCACCAGCAGTCGAAGGAGCAGCTTCTTCCAAAACACCATTACTGAACTCACAGGCCCGGCGCTTGCCCCCCTCCCCCCCCCCCCCCTTCTCATCAGTATTATTTATAGTTTTCACAATATGCTGTTAAACTCTATTCACCCGATTATAGCACATGTTAATCTTCTATCTGTATATATTTATTTCCCTATGTACATAGATCAATATATCTTCATTTGTATATATTGTTTTAATCAGCATTTTACTACTTTGCACTCTGACTAGATGCAAAACTGCATTCCATTGTACCTGTACTTGTATTTGTACAATGACAATAAAATTGAATCTAATCTAATCTAATCTAATGTTTAGTTTAGGTTATAGCTGCAGCGCGGAAACATGCCATTCAATCCACCGAGGCCTCACCGACCTTGGGTTAATTTTACATCCACACATTCTTCACCATCCAGTCCCTGTTCCCAAGTGTCTGCGAGTCATCAAACACGTTATCCTCAAGTTATCTCTTTACCTTCGTCCTGCACCCTCAATCGCCAGTCTCTCGTTCCCTCCTTACCTCGCCTTCCCTCCATCTAAACTCATTCCCTCCAATCCGAACCTCCACATATTTCCCCTTGGCGCGTTGCCTCATTCCTTCCTCACCCCCTCCATACCCACCAGTCTCCAACCAAGGCAGCCTCCTCCCTCTCTTCATCTCTTCTGCACTCCATACCCGCGCTCTTTCCACTCAATATCCGCTCTTCACCACAACCCACCCCGCACCTCCTACTCCAGGAGTTGTAATCCACCCCACTTCAGACACGTTCTTCCCGCACTCCAGACTGCCAATCGAATGCATGCAACCATTCTCCCTCTGCTCCACACTCCCTCCTACCTAAACCCGTAACACTTTCTACCCCATTGCAGACTCCTTTCCCAATCGATTCCAGACAAACATATTCCCGCCACTCTGTACTCTCTCTTACCTTACTCTGAATCTCGTATACATCAATCTAGACTTTCTCCCATTACAGACTCACTACACACTACCCTCTGCACAATCCTAACCCACGCCTTCGTTCAATGACGATTTACACATCCCCCATTACAAACTCCCTACTATCCCTCCCTCCCTCCCCTCCCTCCCCCCCTCACTCCAGACTCCGAACTGTCCTTTAGTTTGGTTTAGTTGGAGTTAGTGACACATCGTGGACACATGCATTTCGACCCACCGAGTCCGCATATTATCACAATCCTACGCACATTAGGGAAAATGTCTACTAACACCAAGCCACATTTACCTTCAACGCAATAGCACGACGTTGGAGTGTGGGCGGAAACCGACGCTCTCTGCAGAAACCCACGCAGGTCACGTGAAGAACGTGCAAACTCCGTACAGATAGCACCCGTAGTTTGGATCAAACACGGGTCTCCAGTGCTGCAAGCGCTGTTAGACATCCATTCTACCGCAGCGCCACCGTGCCTCCCATATCAACAGATCCCTTCATCATCATCATCCCAGGTCCTCGCCGCCCTCTCTCAGATCGCAAAAAATCCTCTCGAATCACGCTACTTTACCTTTCTCCCAATGGTAGGTAACTTTGGAGGAAGAACCTTGTCCGACGACGCTTATATTAATACCTGAGCTTGTATCCGGGGCTGTGGAAAAATTCTCAAGGGGATTTTTCTTCGTTGTGTCAAAATATTCCCGTTTTGGTAGAGAGGCTGGATCTGTAATAAATTAGGAAAAAGCAATTCTGGATGAGAAGGTAATTCTGGATTTAGTGTTGCGGAGAAGGCATATTTGGATTTTGTGTCATGTAAGGAACCGGATTTAAAAAGGGATCTTGAGGTTAAGGAGCCATTAGGGATTAGTGACCATAATTTTATACGTTGTATTCTACAATTTGAGAGGGAGAAGGGTAAATCGGAGTTGTCAGTGTTACAGTTGAACAAAGGGGGTTGTGGGGGAGGAGCTGTTCAAAGTGGAATGGAAAGATATCAGGGAGGAGAGTGAAAAAACGATGGCAGGTATTTCTGGGAATAATACAGAAGGTGAAGGATCAGTTCATTCCAAAGAGGAAGAAAACTACAACGGGAGTAAGGGGCGACCGTGGCTGACAAGGGAAGTCAGCGACAGTATAAAAATAAAACGGAAGAAGTTCAACATAGCAATGTGAGCGGGAAGTAAGAGGATTGTTAACGTCTAAGGAGCAACAGAATATAACTAAAAAGGCAATACGGGGAGATAAAATGAGGTACGAAGGTAAGCTAGCCAAGAATATACTGGAGGATAGTAAAAGCTTCTTTAGGTTTGTCAAGAAGGAAAAAAAAATAAGACCAAAGTTGGACCCTTTAAGACTGAAAAAGTTAATGTATTATGGGGAGCAAGAAAATGGCAGATGAGTTAAACAGGTACTTTGGATCCGTCTTCACGAAGGAGTACACAGACAATCGTCCATGTGTACTAGTGGACAGAGGACCAGAGGTGACGGTGAAACAAAAATAAATCCACATTAATGTGGATAAATGTGAGGTTATCCACTTTGATAGCAATGACAGGAAGGCATATTATTATCTTAAAAGTTGTCAGGTTAGGAAAAGGGAAAGAACAACGAGATCTGGGGTTCCGTTCAGCAGTCAATGAAAGTAAGCATACAGGTAGTGAAGATAGCGAATGGTAGGTTGGCCTTCATACAAGAGGAGTTGAGTATATGAGCAAAGAGGTCCTCCTGCAGTTGTACAGGTCCCCAGTGAGACCACTTCTGCAGTATTGTGTGTATTTTTTGATCTGCAAATTTGAGGTTTCCAATGTCTTACTATTTGGGGAGTGCAGCGCAGGTTCAGAAGGTTAACTCCAGGGGTGGCGGGACTGTCATATGCTGAGAGAATGGTGCAGCTGTGCTGGTATGCTGGAATTTAGAAGGATGAGAGGTGATCTTAATGAAACATATAGGATTATTAAGGGCTTGGACACGTTAGAGCCAGGAAACGAGTTCCAGTAATTGTGGGGGTGGGTTGTGAATCCAGACGCAGAGGGCCACAAATTAGGAATAAGGGGTAAGCCATTTAGAACGAAGATGCGGGAACACTTTTTCACGTAGAGAGTTGTGAGTCAGTGGAATAGTCTGGCTCAGAGGGCGGCGGAGGCCGGTTCTCTGGATACTTTCAAGAAAGAACGAGATGGGGCTCTTAAAGATAGTGGAGTCAGGGGATAAGGGGAGAAGGCAGGAACGGGCACTGATTGTGGTACATGATCACATTGTATGGCGGTGCTGGCTCGAGGGGACTAATGGCCTACTTCTTCACCTAAAGTGTTTTCAGATATTGTCTGTAGTTGCCGAAATAATCCAACGGTTATTCGCGATTGAAGAACGATTGAAGGCATTTATATCAACTGGACAGGAATACCAAAACCGAGATGTAATGCTGAGGCTCTATGTGCTGGAAAGGCCGCCTACTGTGTACTCTGGGAAATCTGAGCCCCATTTCTTCTGCAGTTGTATAGGGCTATTGTAACGCCACATCTGGAGTATTGTGTACTGTTTAGGTCTTCTAATTTGAGGAAGGTCATCCTTGGGATTGAGGCAGTGCAGAGTAGGTTCGCGAGATTGATCCCTGGGAAGGCGGGACTGTCGTATGAGGAAATATTTAAAAGACTAAGCTTGTATTCACTGGAGTTTAGAAGGATGAGGGAAACATATAAAAACATATAAGGACTGGACAAGCTAGATGCAGGAAAAATGTTCCCAATGTTGGGCGTCCTGAAACAAGGGCCACATTCGTAGAAAAAAAAGGGAGGCCATTTAAGAATGAAGTGAGAAAAAAAATTTCACCCAGAGAGTTGTGAATGTGTGGAATTCACTGCCACGGATGGCAGTGGAGGCCAACTCACTGGATAGATTAAAGCAAGAGTTAGATAACCAT
>NC_045995.1:667357-669857 GCF_010909765.2 Amblyraja radiata
CGCACGGCCCCCCCCCCCCACCCCCCCCCCCCCCCCCCCCCCCCCGAACGTACTGCCATCGACTCACTCCGTAACAACCCATACTGGGTTATCAAACCCGCCGACAAGTGAAATGCCGTGGTTGACTGGCGCGTCGATCTCTACAAAGCTGAGGCCACGCGCCAACTCTCGGACACCCCCTCCTACTTACCCTTGGACCATGACCCCACTGAAGAGAACCAGGCCACCATCTCCAGCACCAGCACCGACTTCATCAACTCCGAATCCCTGCCCGACCGAGCCTGCAACCTCATCGTTCCCCAGCCCCGCACGGCCCGATTTTACCTTCTCCCCAAAATCCACAAACCTGACTGGCCCGGTAGACCCATTGTCGCTTAACCTCAATAACTTCTCGTTTGACTCCTCCCATTTCCTCCAAATAAAAGTCGAAGCTATGGGTACACGCACGGGCCCCAGCTACGCCGGCCTCTTTGTCGGATACGTCGAACAATCCTTGTTCAATACGGACCAGGGCCCCATCCCCGACCTCTATCTCCGCTACATCGACGACTGCTTCGGTGCCACCTCTTGCACCCATACACAACTGACTGACTTCATCCATTTCACCACTAACTTCCATCCGGCACTCAAATACACCTGGACCATTTCCGACACTTTCCTACCATTCCTTGACCTCACTATCTCCACCGCAGGTGCTAGACTTCTGACCGATATCCACTATAAACCTACTGGCTCCCATGGCTATGTGAACTACACTTCCTCCCACCCTGCTTCCTGTAAGGACTCCGTCCCCTACTCCCAATTTCCCCGTCCACGCCGCATCTTCTCCCAGGATGAGGCGTTCCACATCAGGGCATATGAAATATCCACATTCTTCAGGGAACGGGGGTTCTCCTCCTCCACCATAGACGAGGCTCGCACCAGGGTATCTTCCATACCCCGCAACACTGTGCTCTCTCCCCATCCCTCCACTCGCAACAAGGACAGAATCCCCGTAGTCCTCACCTTTCACCCCACCAGCCGTCACATAAATCAAATAATCCTACGTCTGTTTCGCCACCTCCACCGTGACCCCACCACTCGCCACATCTTCCCATCTCCCCCCACGTCTGCCTTCCGCAAAGACGGTTCCCTCCGTAACTCCCTTGTCAATTTTTCCCATCCTTCCCGTACCACCTCCTCTCGTTGCAACTTTCCGTTGCAACCGCAAGAGATGCAACACTTGTCCCTTTAACCCCCCCCCCCCCACCCACCCCCCCCCCCCCCCCCCCCCCCCCCCCCCCCCCCCCCTCGACTCCATTCAAGGACCAAGGCAGTCGTTCCTGGTGCGGGAGAGGTTCACCTGGTTCTCCTCCAACCTCATCTATTGCATCCGCTGCTCTAGATGTCAGCTGATCTATATCGATGAGACGAAGCAGAGGCTGGGCGATCGCTTCGCCGAACATCTCTGCTCGGTCCGCAATATGCAACCTGACTTCCCGGTGGCTCAGCACTTTAACTCCCCCTCTCATTCCCCATCCGAGCTCTCTGTCCTGTGTCTCACCCATGGCCAGAGCGAGCAACACCGGAAATTGTAGGGACAGCACCTCATATCCCGCTTGGGGAGTCTGCATCCTGCGGGCATGAACATTGAATTCTCCCAATTTTGTTAGCCCTTGCTGTCTCCTCCCATCCCCCAGCCCTCAGGCTGTCTTCTCCTCCTTTTTCGTTTCTTCTCCCCGCCCCCCCCCCCCCCCCCCCCCCCCCCCCCCCCAGGTATGGAGTGATAAGGAATTGAGGGGTTACTTGTGATTTGAGAAATCAATATTTATTCCACTGGGTTGTAAGATGAGGAACTCAACGGGTTAGGCAGCATCCCAGGAGGGAATGGACAGGCGACATTTCGGGTCTCAACCTCCTTTCCCGCCACAGATACTGCCAGAGCCGCCGAGTTCCTCCAGTACTTAGTGCTTTCCTCGAGGTACCAGAATCTACAGATACTTGCGTTTACACATGTGTGCCAGGCAGCAATTGCCGGCATCGCTGGTTTCAACAAGATGAAGACGACGAGTATAAGTGAATGTCGACTCACCGGGAATACCAATAGCTGCCAGAACAGGATCGTAAATTCCGGTGGAGGCGCTGTCCTGAACGGCTGCCTGTCCTGCAGCTGTCCGTTTTTTTCCCTTCTTTTTTATTATTTTTAGTTCGTTAAGTGTACAGTCAGGGGGTCTAAATCTTTTTATGTGTGGGGGGTGGTGGGGGGAGAAGGGGGAAACTGCTTTTCCAAGTCCCTACATGGTCGGAGGGGTTGCCTTCCTCCGAGCAGCGTCTTCGACCTGTCCTCGCGGCCTACCAGCGGGTCCTGGAGCGACGTTTCCCTGAGGAGACCTGGCCAGAACATCGGCTTTGGCGGCGGCGCAGAACATCGGCTTTGGCGGCGGCGCAGAACATCGGCTTTGGCGGCGGCGCAGCGCTGGAGCGCTGTCGTGGAGCGGGCGATGCCTTTCCTGGGTCGCCG